>NW_021629789.1:0-97558 GCF_900700375.1 Denticeps clupeoides | reverse complement strand
TCTATTGGCAATGAGAAGTGTAAATGAAGCATGTTTCCAGTTTAAATGTAATACTGAAGA
This sequence comes from Denticeps clupeoides, assembly GCF_900700375.1. NCBI lineage: Eukaryota > Metazoa > Chordata > Actinopteri > Clupeiformes > Denticipitidae > Denticeps > Denticeps clupeoides. The sequence continues at coordinate 97,498 of NW_021629789.1, read as the reverse complement.
AGCCATCTGAGACTTCCTGAGTAACTGGAACTATTTCTACGGTGTACTGGCATTACCTTTCCGATAGAACATATCTCAGGCTGAAAATTATCTGAAACTTGACCTCAGTCAAGACATTTTCTGTGCAGTGGTGGCCTAGCAGAATTCTGATCCGCAGCGGTGATTGGTTAAAAGCAGAGGACCGATTTCATTGAGTCACCATGTGCTGTCCTGCACTGTTTCACAATGACAATTACTTTTTCCATTCACTTCACACAGGTTACATTTGTCATTTATCAGATGCACCTATCCATAGTGACTTAGTCAGTAGTAACAGGGCCTCAGGGACACAATGGCAGTAAGTGGGGTTTGAACCTGTGACTTTGTGGTCAGGTTTAGAACAGTGACAATGGGACAGTGGTTGACAGCAGGTAGAAGGAGCCACGCAAGTGCATCTTTACAAAAAGAAAACTGCTTGTTTGTGGCTGATCAATCATAATTGTGAAATGGTGGTGAAAAGCAGTGAGATGTGAGATCGGGGTAGTGGGATGGTAGTAGTCTAGTAGGGCTATCCCAAATTATTGTTTAAACAATTAATCTAGCGATTATTTTTACAATGTGTCTGCGTCTAACAATTAGTTTTTTCTTAAGCGGTTTGAATCAATTCTCGATTATTTCAACATTAATTGACTAATATAGCTCTTCATAGATTCTAATTTAGATATCAGAATGAAAAATACTTAAGTACCAGCATGTACAAAAACTCTTTCCCAGAGTTTATTAAATTTATATTTATTGCTCCAGACATGAAGATTTTTACACCTGGCTTGAGTCTCTTGTGCGCACACGTAATTGAGAGTGTCGACAGGTGCATCAAAATACGTTCAGAATATTTAGTGAAAGAGATTGTTGTGTGTTACTTAGCAAGTACTCTCTCAAACCACAGGCTAAATATGGTAATGAAATTTAATTCTCTCTGCACATTCAGTAAGGAAGAACATAAAGTTTAACTCAGCCTTCACCGATTTGGAATTCAATGAAGGTAAGATTTTCTTAGAGGCCTAACAAAATACAAAGTTATTTAATAAGATTAGTAAATTGGCCCACTATTAAAGAAATGAACTCAGTCTATGATTTCAATGGAAGGTTTAAATGCATTTCTCTAGATTTTTTTCCCTGACTGTAAGTGACATGACTACTGTAGCCATGAACGAGATTCTATGTGGCTCAAATACATTAAAAAAGTACTTAACTGTAGTTAATAGTGTATTGGAATGTGTCACGTATGGTTATTCAATCTGTTTCTGGTGATTTCATGGTTCCACTTGCTCTTTCTACAGTAAAGTGTGCACTGTACTTGAAGGATTTCAGATGAAGGCAGGTGTCATCATAAATCTTATGTTGTCAATGTATAGGCAGGTTTTTGCTCCTTGATGTGAAGTGAAGTGATTGTCATTGTGAACCTCTGCAGCACAGCACAACGGAATGTGTCCTCTGCTTTTAACCATCACCCTTGGTTAGCAGTGGGCAGCCATGACAGGCACCCAGAAGGCAATGTACAAACAAGGTGCTTTGCTTTGTAGATGCTGATGTTGATCTTTCTTTTCCAATGCACATGGCATTTTTCTCCTTTTTAGCTCATTCAACACCTTCCTCGTATACCATATTTTCCCTCACGGATACTATATCGCTTTCATCAATTGACTGACATAAGGATACAGGATATTCCTAGTGGCCACAGTCCATACAGCAATAAAGACACGAGCAGTTCTGCAGTGACAGTTTCTGTGTCAGATGCTGCAAAAGAGGTACATTTATAGTAGAAAGTGTTAAAATTGAAATTCTTAACAATCTAAACACGGTTCCAAACTTGTCCTTTATCATGTTATTGGTTTTCTGAACTTTCACTTTTACACATATGATGTATGACTTTTGTCTTTATATTATATAAATGATATGTGTATATATATATATATATATACACACACACACACACACACACACAAGAGACCTCACAAGTTAAAAGATCGTGGAGAAACTATTCTCTTACTGGTATACTATAACTACGTAGAAGTAAAACTCACTCCAGATTGTTGGTTGTCTCGCTCAGCAACACAATGGTAGTAAGTGGGGTTTGAACCTGTAACTTTGGTCGTCTGGTTAAAAGGCGGGTGTCTTACCCACATCCAGGTGTGCAAATATATGGCCAGCAAAGGAAGCCTCAGTGCCCCAGAACAAGGGCCAAAGGGGCAGTGGCAGCTTAGTGGGTAAGGAAACGGGCTCGCAATTAGAAGGTTGCTGGTTCAAATTCTCAACCACCAAGGTGCCACTGAGCCCCACACACTACTCCCTGGGCTATTTCCTGGTGCATGACCTACAAAGAAATGCAGATGTCTTCGAAACCTTTCAGCACTTGGATGTCAAAGGACTACTGAGTTGTGCATTTCTGTTATTTTCAACGTTACTCTTTAATTTTTGCTCAGTTCGTTAGTAGCATTGAAACTCATTGGTAATCCTGGTCTGACTGAAATGTATTTTAACAAAGGTTTACAGATTTACTAATGACATTCTTTCCATTTTAAAAATGAAATGTGTGAATACGTCCCATGTTGGTCAAAATCCCAGCTTAATGTATATGTTTGTGAATGATCAACAGGTCAATCTTCCAGCATTCTTTCACATCTCCTTACCACTAGAGACAGCCAGTTACTCTTTCCTCAACTCACTTTCCCTTTCTATGGATCACCTCTGTCCTCTATCTTCTAAACTCAAAAGGACTTCTCCCCCTGCGCCCTGTCTCTCTGATACATTACGTAGCAATCGAAGAGTACTTCAAGCAGCAGAGAGAAAATACAAGAAATCACTCAGACCAGGATCTTCTGCGCACATTTTCCACTAACCTTACTACTGCCAAGGCAAAACTGGAAGCCTATTCTTATCTCTACTCAACCCTCTGACTCCCCCTACCCCATCTTCCCTAACTGCTGATGATTTTGCCAACTTCTTCACAGGGAAGATTTTATCCAAAGCGACTTACTAGAGGAAGACACCAGCAATTCTCGTTCGGTTTCTATAGATTTTGAGTTTATAAAACTAAGAGCCCTGATAAGGCCTAATATATAAATTTGTGCAGTGTGTGTAAGTGTTAGATTCATCTGAAATACTTTTTGGACCAGTGGGTTTTCAACTGCTTCGTAAAGGTGGTAGTAGTCTCGGCTAGTCAAAGGAGAATAGAGCTGATTGGGATCGGAGACCCCGTGAAGAGGGAATTTTTTGTCTAATTTTGTTTGCAGATACAGGGAGTGCAGAATTATAAGGCAAATGAGTATTTTGTCCACATCATCCTCTTCATGCATGTTGTCTTACTCCAAGCTATATAGGCTTGAAAGCCTACTACCTATTAACATTTACATTTACATTTTACATTTACAGCATTTATCAGACGCCCTTATCCAGAGCGACTTACAATCAGTAGTTACAGGGACAGTCTCCCTGGAGCAATTTAGGGTTAAGTGTCTTGCTCAGGGACACAATGGTAGTAAGTGGGATTCGAACCCGGGTCTTCTGGTTCATAGGCGAGTGTGTTACCCACTAGGCTACTACCACAAATATTAACAAATATTAGGTGATGTGCATCTCTGTAATGAGAAGGGGTGTGGTCTAATGACATCAACACCCTATATCAGGTGTGCAAATTATTAGCCAACTTCCTTTCCTTTGGCAAAATGGGTCAAAAGAAGGACTTGACAGGCTCAGAAAAGTCAAAAATAGTGAGATATCTTGCAGAGGGATGCAGCACTCTTAAAATTGCAAAGCTTCTGAAGCGTGATCATCGAACAATCAAGCGTTTCATTCAAAATAGTCAACAGGGTCGCAAGAAGCGTGTGGAAAAACCAAGGCGCAAAATAACTGCCCATGAACTGAAAAAAGTCAAGCGTGCAGCTGCCAAGATGCCACTTGCCACCAGTTTGGCCATATTTCAGAGCTGCAACATCACTGGAGTGCCCAAAAGCACAAGGTGTGCAATACTCAGAGACATGGCCAAGGTAAGAAAGGCTGAAAGATGACCACCACTGAACAAGACACACAAGCTGAAACGTCAAGACTGGGCCAAGAAATATCTCAAGACTGATGAAATAAGAGTGAGTCTTGATGGGCCAGATGGATGGGCCCGTGGCTGGATTGGTAAAGGGCAGAGAGCTCCAGTCCGAAAGGTGGAGGTGAAGTACTGGTTTGGGCTGGTATCATCAAAGATGAGCTTGTGGGGCCTTTTCGGGTTGAGGATGGAGTCAAGCTCAACTCCCAGTCCTACTGCCAGTTTCTGGAAGACACCTTCTTCAAGCAGTGGTACAGGAAGAAGTCTGCATCCTTCAAGAAAAACATGATTTTCATGCAGGACAATGCTCCATCACACGCGTCCAAGTACTCCACAGCGTGGCTGGCAAGAAAGAGTATAAAAAAAGAAAAACTAATGACATGGCCTCCTTGTTCACCTGATCTGAACCCCATTGAGAACCTGTGGTCCATTATCAGATGTGAGATTTACAAGGAGGGAAAACAGTACACCTCTCTGAACAGTGTCTGGGAGGCTGTGGTTGCTGCTGCACGCAATGTTGATGGTGAACAGATCAAAACACTGACAGAATCCATGATGGCAGGCTTTTGAGTGTCCTTGCAATGAAAGGTGGCAATATTGGTCGCTGATTTGTTTTTGAATGTCAGAAATGTATATTTGTGAATGTGGAGATGTTATATTGGTTTCACTGGTAAAAATAAATGTTTTTTGTTAAATTGCCTAATAATTATGCACAGTAATAGTCACCTGCACACACAGATATCCCCCTAAAATAGCTCAAAATAAAAACAAACTAAAAACTACTTCCAAAAACATTCAGCTTTGATATTAATGAGTTTTTTTGGGTTCAATAATAAAATGATTCCTCAAAAATACAACTTGCCTAATAATTCTGCACTCCCTGTATGAGAGGGTGTGCAGGAGTGTAGCTGGCTAGTAATGTATTGATTATAAGAGGGTGCAGTTCCATTTACAGCCCTGTAGACGATCATCAAGGATTTGAACTCAATGCGAGCAGCTACCGCAAGCCAGTGGTGAGCCAGGTGAGAAGAGGCGTGACATGGGTGTGTTTCGGCTGGTTGAAGATGAGGCGGGCTGCCACATTTTGGACCATCTGGAGGGGTTTTATGGTGACTGCAGAGGCTCCAGCCAGGAGAGAGTTAGAATAGTCCAGTTTAGAGATGCCTGGACGAGGAGCTGCACAGCGAGAGGAGCTGCATGGGGGATTAGTTTTCTTACCCCATTGGCAGATAATTTTGCTTGTTTTAAACAATCACTTAATTTTGAGAAGTTTTTTCAGAAAACAAGACATAATTTCTTATGCTATTTCATGTGTCTAGTCTAGTGCTGTTCATGTGACAAAACTACTAAGTTAGAAAAGCATTTTTTGCTGTGTGTGTGTGTCAGTGTGAGAGAACAAGTTCTGACATTCAAACAAATCCTGTTAAATTTTCTGATTTGTATTGTTCTTTATTTTTTTATAAATTATTTATCATTCTGGCAGCTCAGGTGGCACTTTATAAAAAAAAAAAGTCTATATTTGGCAGATGTAAAGCATAAATGTGTATGTTTTTTGTGTTTATTCTATTTTATTACTATTATTATAACAGCTCAAGGAGCAACATGTTTGTGCACTTTCTAAAGATTTTGGTTCTGTTTTTGAATAAAGGGTTGGAAATGAATGCTTTTCTTGTTTTTCTTTTTTATCCGATTCTACGATTAATAAAAAAAAATAGACAGATTAATCGATTATTAAAATAATCATTAGTTGCAGCCCTAAAACTGTCCAATAATTAGTCTGACAGACTCTCGGAAAACCCCACGAATTCTGAGGCCATGTTAATCAATTTAAAGTTCTCCCACAGCATTAATCACTGAAACATGTGAACAGTGACAGCCATCATGGAACGAGCCCCCATCTCCTTCCGTCGCAGCAGACCCACGCCATCTTTAGCGGCCTCACTCCGACGGGATCAAAGTCAGGTATGGGAGGAGTTCCGTAAATTACAGGCTCCTCCTACAAAAAGGAAAACAAACCAGATAGAGAACACAGACAGCACATCACATGACCACGGGACGTAACACGCACATCCACTTCTGGTAATTTTACAAGCATAATAACGCAGTTTCTCATACCTCGTTGGCCATGTTAGCTCAAGGGGAGAAAACAGGAAACATCTCTTCATAAGATCTCTTCATTTACACTTTGCCTTGATATTTATTTCAGCTGAGCACACGCATTCCACTTAACACTAGAACTCCCAGGTTTTTCTGACCCCCTCAGCCCTACCAGAGGTGGCCCAAATGGCCCCTTGGTTTGAAACTAACAACTCAATCACTGACAAATGGCCCCATTCATTTGTAAATGTGTGGCCGATTGGAATGTGTCACTCCCCTTCCCCCTAAGAAGTGTACTCTAACACTGTCGTGTACTAAGTGTACTGTAGCTGCCTGTGTGTGATACCTTCACATTCACCTTCACAAAAGCTTACCATATCTATACAAAATATCCCACACACTGACTGACCTGCAAATATGAAAGACACAAATTCACCAAATATAGAAATACAGGTGTGTTTTATTTATTAAAAACAGACTGAAAATAGAATGAAAAGTTGCTAATAGAATGAAATGAAGGAAACATGCTAACACATCTGTCTCCAATGTATGTTTGTTCACAAATGTCATAACCTGAGTGAAGTCATGGTCCATGGTTGATAAACATGCTCATACATGTAATGAATCATTTCTGAATTATAAAACTAAAAGTTAATTTTGTTTTTGTGTGTTCACTCCTCTGCCTGTTCATATAAAAATAGCAAAAATCAAATAAAAAATAATAATAACTAAATAAACAAATAAATAAATAAAGCAGGCCTTGGAAATTCTCCTGAGTGAAGTAAACCCTTGTGACTCGGATGGAGAAGACATAGAACTTCAGCCAGATTCGGAGCCGTCTGATCAGTCTTCAGGTTAATTTTTATTTCATATTATTTCCTATTTCCAGTGGGGAGAGACTGTCTGAAAACGTAGTGATGAGGCTGATGGAACCATTCCTAGACAAGGCCAGAAATGTTACCACGGACAATTTCTTCACATCGCTGTCACTTGCGCAAAAACTGTTTTCAACCACTGATGCCACACTGACGGCGTATTCGGCCAAATGGAAGAAGTCCGTCTACGTTCTTAGCAGCATGCACAGCGTGGTTCAGACTGATAATACCACCAAAAGGAAGCCAAACACTGTCACCCTTTACAACACCACAAAGTGTGGCGTGGATGTGATGGACCAGATGGTGCGGGAGTACACTGTCCGAAGAGGAACACGCCGCTGGCCAGTTGCCGTGTTCTATAATATGATTGACATGGCAGCATTGAATGCACATGTGCTATATCAAGCATGCACCGGGAAGCAGGAAAGACGGGTGGACTTCCTGGTGGAGCTTGCATGAGAGTTGGCTAGCTCTCATATGGCGGCGAAGAAGGCAAGAAATGAACAATTGCTTCGGACACAACCCTCCACACCTGGCCCTGGAAAAAGAGCCACGTGCCAGGTCAAACACCAGTGCAAGAACAATCATGCCACTGTGCGATGTGTTCACTGCTACAGATACACATGTGGTAAATGCAGACGGGAGATGCCATGGCAGTGCCAAGATTGTGAGTGATTGCTGAAATGTACTCACTCACTTTTTATTATTATTTGTAAATATTAATACAAATGGTTGGTTTGTTTTTTATTTTATTTTGTACAGTTTTTATCAATAAACCTCTTCAACAAAGGAAAAAAACCCTGTGTGTTCATTTCTCCCTAAGATATCAAAGTGAAACACAAGTGTCCTTGGAGTGGCTCAGCATGGCCCCGCCTTGTTTACATAACTAAAGCATCTGTTCACAGGTGATTAAGGAAATTAGTTCAAAGTCTTCCAGACCATCGGCTGTCCTGTGGGTTTTACAGGTAGAAAAGCCAAATGGCTGCTCTCTGGGACTGCTTCAGGTCCGCTTCCTTACCCACCAGGCCCCCACTGCCCCCTATGAACGGTCTTCATGGGGAAAGATGTTGAATTTATAATAATAACTGATCATTTATAATTTACTGAATTTGTCAAGTTAATACATTGAGTTGTTTGCCTGTACATGGCAGTGTAGTTTCTCTGTACGATTTCTGTCATGGAGGAATGTTCTTTTTCCAAGTTTTTCTTTTTTTATCTTAGACCAAGTGAAAATGATTAAGGAAAGAAGAAAGAGAAGAAATGTAATCATATTTCTTGATTAAAGACAATTTAAATAAAAAAGGAATCTGGTGCGGACATTTTTTTTCTTTTTGACCAGAAGTTTGCAGTTGTGCTTAACAATGCCACCCATAGATGTTTTTTTCTCTTGTAAGTGAATTAAGAAGTTTAGCACAAGCAAGATTTTTCTAAAGTACAAGGAGATTAGATCATCTGTGGGTGTGTGTGTGTGTGTGTGTGGGTGTGTGTGTGTGTGTTGCAAGTTGAATTCTTTGAATGTGTGTTAATTTTCTCACCTGATATGTATAAATGGTTCTGGCCCATGCGTGTCTCAGTCTACACTCCCTCTGCATGATGACAGTGAATTTCAGGAGACGTCCCTGAACACTGCTCCCCCTCACCATATCAGACAACCCAGTGTCTTCTGTGGAGACTTTCAAGTTCCTGGGTACCACCAGCTCCCAGGACCTGAAGTGGGAGATCAACATCTCCTCCATCCTGAAAAAGACCCAGCAGAGGATGTACCTGAGACAACTGAGAACATCCAGTCTTCCACTGCTTCCGCTGCTGATCCAGTTCACTGCAGTCAGAGTCCATCCTGTTGCTTCTCCTTCACAGTCTGGTATGAAGCAGCCACTCAACAGCACAGGAACAGGTTGCCTCCATCCAGGACCTGATCCTCTCAAGAACCAGAAAACAAGCAGGGAAGATCATCACAAATCCCTCACACCCTGGACACAGACTTTTTGATCTGCTGCCCTATGGCAGAAGATCTGCAGACCAGGACCAGTCGACACAGGAACAGTTTTTTTCCCCTCGCCATCACCCTCCTAAACAACTGCATGTGGTGATTCTCAGTAGGATTCTGTGCAGGGCGTGTTTAATCGGTTACACTGCTTATGGTAACGCTGCCTGTTTTAATAGATTGAAGGGCTGTGTGTGATCTGGCCTGCTGAGTTCAGAGCACGTCAGGCAAAGATGCATTAATTAATTTTATTTTTAGTATGAGCGCCACTCACGCTGCTGAGCTGTATAGTTCCTAGAAATTATTTAGTCCAGTTAGTTTGTTGTGCTGGAGTAAAGAAATGTAGAAAAAAATGGTCCTTTTACAGCGGAAGCAAACTAAATCCAACCAGGGTAATAACTACCCCAGCCCACTAGGTGTCAGCCTAGCAGGAAGTCACTGTGACACTAGCGAGGAAGAATGCTTGCAAGCGTGATATCCTGTTTACGGTTTAGCGTTGCATTTATTTAGTTAAAATGCTAATATCATTAACACCAATGATAACTGGCTACAGAAAGCCTGTAGTCAACATTATTGTTTTTTTCCCATTAACCTTCATCAGTTATCCTTAGCCAACCATTCTATGTTAGCAATTGCTAGCTAAAGAGCATAGCCAGTAACTAAATGTTAGAAGACATAGCCCTGCTTCAGAAGCAGGCTAATGTGGTAGCATAAGCATATAGCATTCTAACTTCTTATGCGAGTTACAAGAAACCTGTTGGCCTGTTTTCTATTTTGCTGCTCTGTGCTAGGTGTGTTAACCAATAACCAAAGGCCAAATTAACTAAAAATTTGTCAATGGTTAGTCAATTACCATTTAATAAAAATGACATTTTTCTTCCCTTTTATGTTGGACTGACTAGAGGTTTTGTGATGTTTAATGTGATGTGATATTGGCTTTAATTAACCATTTTCCTGTCCTGCATCTCTGCATCTCGTCTTCTCTCCTTGTCCCTCTCTGGCATTACAAACGCTCATCCAAAGCATCTGACTGTTAGATAAAGCAGAACAACATAACATCAGGACTCATCTTGGCTTTTTAAAACGTGTACACCTTCTTTTGTGTTTTTTGTCTGTTTTTGCTCGCTTTTCTCCCAGTTATGAGTTATTTTGGTGGTATTTTAAGACAATCGCCCTTCTCTTTTTTAACTTACCTTGCAGCCCACCTCATGAGAAGTGGTGTGAATCTTTTGCAGCGTGCTTTATTTTTTCCTTAAAAAGGGGAGCTGGTGTAGATTGGGTGCTATATTTACACTTTTTAAAAATGAACTGTCTTAAAATATTTTGTGATTATTTGCTGATGGTGAATATTCTCTAGCACCACTTTTTGCTTCTTTAGGAGTTTCATGGCTGTCACCCGTGCCACCCCAACCCCAGTACCGCTCCAGGTCCACAATGAAGATGGCACTCCATAAAATGGTGGAATAAACAAACACCAGATGCAAACTAACACGCTGCTTATTTCCCGTGTGATGTAAGTGATTTTCTGACTGATACTGCCTCAAGCCGAGTAAGTTTGTATATTTCGTACCTGTTCATGTTTGACACCGATGCTCTTTGACCCCTGCGCTCCCAACACTCGTTGCCTTTTCCTGCACCACATACAATCCTTGTTCTCCCAGTACGACCCCTTTTGGCCTGACTCCTCTCCAGCCAGTCTTCTCCGCAGTGACGTGTGGCTCCAATAGACCATAGGTTCTCCACAGACAGTTCTGCCCTTGCGATTCACTATAAGCACAAAGACTTCTGTTTTTAACTTTCAATAGCTTCCACATAAACTGACCCTGTAACCCAAAACCAACGTAGAATTGTGCTGCTGCAAGGGACTATTCAGACACACCTAAATTGTAATGGGTTTTCTGCACCACTTATTTTATATTAATAGAATTATAAAAACATTTTATTAATAGCTTCAACACAAAATGATCCTGTGATCCAAAACAAACTGAGGTGTGTCTGACTAGTTTTAAAATTCAGGTAATAAATGATAAATGAATCCTTGGGTGGCGGTTTTCGTAACATGAAAAGAATGCGTGATTTATTTGTGAGTTACATCGACCTGATCGACCTGAGACTTGCTCAACGAATTGGGCTGCAAGTTTTGGATATCACGGCATGCGCCGAGCACTTCCTGACGCTCCTGTATTTGGAACACGGAACACCTCACTCACCACTGTTGTCTTGCCCCAGCCACCTTTCCTGTTGATCACAGTGACCGATCATCTCTGTAGCGCGTGCCTGGTCCGGGTCCAGCTCCACTTCTTCAGACTGATCATCTGGATTGGACACCTCATTGCTCTGGCTGGACTCTTGTATTGCGGAGGAGGGATCAGGCTCTTCATTGTGACCTTTAGTCTGGATACATTTCCCCTCCAGGCCTTACTGTGACATTCTTGTTTCTGCTGGTCTGACCATGTTGTCCCCACAAGCTCCACTTGTGCCGCTGACCTGTCCCTCCTGTGCTAAATTGCCCTTCCCTCTGGTTCTGGCCATCAGCCTTTTCATCTGAGCTTCATACAGCACTTTGGAAACATCCAGCTGGATCTGCCAGCCGCCAGGCTGATAAAGCGTCTGCAGACATTCAGCGATGTCAGTTCCACAGTGATGAATGTTCCACAGCACCAACTTGTCTTGTTCCCCCAAAACCACACGCTGTCCCTGTAGGAATTTTACAGTCAGTTCATTTAGCTGCTTCCCCAAATCCTGGACCAGGACAGCGAGCTCTACATTGACATTTCTCAAGTCGAAGTCAAAGTAAACCTTACTGTCATTTCCGCTCTATACTGTACAGCATATAGAGATATGACATGATGAGGCTCCGCTTACATTAATGCAGAAAACAAATAGATATAATGGAATAAGAAAATAAATAAACTGGAAGTTTTACTGATGCAGCTCTTGTGGAAGAGGTCCTGTAGCAGAGGGTGAGATGTTCCTTGGCAGCCACGCGGAGATACAGTTAGATATACACGGTGAGGATGTGTGGAGGCAGGTTGGCCGCAAAAGTGCAGACACCGTTGGGCTTTTTTGCCGATGGAGGTGGTGCTGGTGGTCCAGGTGAGGTTGTCTAAGATGTGAACTCCCAGGTACTGATTACATTTTCTACCATGGAACAGTGGACGCTGAGTGGTGTGTGGGTGGGTGGGTTAGTCTTCCTGAGACTGACAAGAAATCCAGTATCCAGTTGCAGAGGGAGGTGCTCAGTCCCATCTTGCTGAGTTTCTCAAACAGTTTTGGGGGAATGATAAGTTGGAGCCCATAGGTCTCTTTAAGGAGGGTCTTTATTTCTTTGTTTTTTACTACTTTAATTTAAATGCAATTATCTTCATTTTTGCTCATCATCTAACAGTCCTTTGTCTACATAGTGAAAGACAACAGACATTTAAAGATAATTTTTTTTTTCCTTATTTAGATGTTATGTCTTCCACAAACAAGAGACAAGGAAAGCACCAGGTCCAAACTGCATCTCCTCTTCCTCCTTCAAAACCTTCTGGATCCAGGTTTCGCACATGGACTGTCCTCAGGGATGAGTCCTCTCCCCACAGCGCTCCAGGACCGGCTCTAGAACTACTGAAATTGGTCAGAGGGACATAAAATCAACATTCCAAGTGATTAGGGAGTAGCCTCATGTAATGCAAGTAAACAGGAAGTGTTTTTTAAATTGCGTATTAAACACTAGCAAACAGCCACTCTGAAAACAGACTCCACAGGGAGTTGAACCCCGCCCTGATCATGAAGGTCAGGTGTGCCACCACCTGACCTTTTTTTTTGCTACTACTATTAATTATTTAAGTATTTAAGTATGAGGCGCCCCCTAGAACATATTTCAACAAAATAGATGTTTGTATGTGCGAAGTTTGCATGTAGAAGCGTCAGGAATATATGGCGTATGTGCGAGGTTTGTATGTAGATGCGTGAGGAATATATGGTGTATGTGTGAGGTTTGTATGTAGATGTAAGAGGAAAGGTAGTGTATGTGCGAGGTTTTCTTGAGAAATGACCGAGGGGGCGCCTCATATACAGGCAATTTACAGGTTAAATTAATTCCAAATTGTGTCCAATTCATCTCCAATTGGCCTAGTTGTTTTGTGGGGGAAACCGGAGAACCCGGAGAAAACCCACGCTGGCACGGGGAGATACATGCAAATCTCCACACAGAAGGAAATTTCCTTGCTGCGAGACAAGGTGCTAACCACAATGTCACCGTGTCGCCCGTTACTAAATACTTACCTTAATACTTACCTGTACTAGTGATCACTATTGGTACTGCTAGTATTACTAATAGTGGTACTAGTAAGGTGGAAGGAGGAAGCACATCTCCGTAGCCAGGTCCCAGATGCCAGGAATGGAGTTCAGCTCCTCGATGACGTCTTCTGGAAGACCAATCTCCTGACTGGCTTCCCGATTGGGTCCCTGTGGACTGTCTGCTGCTGGACTGTCCTCCATCTGGTTCTGAAGTGCAGTTCTTCGCGCCACCTCTCTGTAGTAGGGCTCCTGAAGATGGTGGCGTACCCGAAGAATCCAGCGCTCCTCTTCGCTCTCACATGTGCTGGTGGAGGGCTGATGAGCGCCGGTGATGGAGGTGACTGGAGCCACACTGGGCAGAGGCATGGCAGGACCATCCTGTTGCCTGCTGCATGGAGGCAGGAAGCCCATCTCCACAGCCAGGTCCCAGATGCCAGGAATGGAGCTCAGCTCCATTACAGCGTCCTCAGGAAGTCTGATCTCCTGATTAGCTTCCTGATTGGGTGCCTGTGGAGCATCCTGCACCTGCCGCATACATGGCCTGCTCGACGGCAGAGCTGGAGGGGAGTTAGTGACCCTCACACATGCCCACGGTATACCTGAGTAGTACAGTGACATGAATACATTGAGATTTTTTATTTTGTTTTAATTTACTGACTGTGATACCTTCAAATGGACCATATATGTTTATACTGGATTTACAGTGGGCTACACTTCTGGGTTTTTAATTTTTCTTTTTATTGATCTTGAGTGATCAAAAACTCACAACAAACCTCTCAGAAATTAGAATCAGAAATCAGTAGAATACTGAAAACACAGTATTATTTCTTAATGTCTTACCAGTGTGACCTGCTACCCTTGGGAGGATCTTGCGCAGTGGCCTCCTGGTGACTGTTGGCTCCTTGGGCTTCTTCCGAGGCCGGCCCATCCTTCTCTTAAAGAAATCTCTCTCTCCGTCTCCTGAAAAGAAAGCTTTACAGGTAATAAAGGATGCTAAGCTAAATTATGCTAAGCTAAGCAGAAAATACAAACTAAATTAGTTATCAAGTCTAAACAGTAAAATAATTAATAATAGCAGTAAAACAGAAAAAGTAGTTAGCCTTTAAAAAGGCTTTTGGGGTTAAAAGTTCAATTTTTCTTCTGAAGAAAGCACAGAAGTAGAGAAAAGCAAGAGTCCAGAATATGTCACTTTCTGTCACTTTTTGTGTCGCTTAGCAACAGGCTGTTATAAACATACCTTCATATGTAACAGCACTGAGCAGCCAATCAAGAGCCACAAATTTAAACAAACAATTCTTTAAACCTAAACTTTTTTCATAATTGCACCGTTGCCTATCAGAACTGAAAATCAAGATTTTTTGGTGTAAATACATGTTTAATATATTTGTGAGTGTAATTATTATTAAATTAATAAAAGTAATTATTTTTTCCAAAAACTTAAACAAGCCTTTAGCAACTCGATTTTATTCATTTTAATTATTTTTAGAGGTTGCATAGATTCATTCTTGAAATATCATATTTCAATTATCTACTTTTTAGTGTTTAATAGAGGAAAAGTACATCTTTAGGAATTTTTCTTTGCAATGATTTCTTCTGTCCACTAGATGGCAGTAAAGATCCCCCTCTCTTTCACTCATTTACAAGGTCAGGTTTTCCCACCGCATCGAGACTGGAGCAGCAGTCACTGATGGCACTGCAGGACCCTCATTTTGTTTCCTTTGTCTGTATTGAAGCCTCATGATGCACACATGACGCTGACGTGGTGTCACTTTAATCCGGGTTCATATTTCACCACTTTTTATTTGTATATTTATTTCAGAAGCTGTTTCTCTTAGACGTGCTGCAATGGGAAATGGGTGCGGTGCGGTGCGGTGCGGTGCAAGATTTACACCAAGTCCCCCGGATTTTTAGTCTTTCCTTTTTCTGATGTCTTCAACCCTGGTGCTGAGGTTCCACACTTGAGTAAGAGACATGCTGAACTGGCCAATATTTTCATGGATTTATTCAAGACACAGACACACATCCTCTTAAATAACGCTGCCAGATGATTTGGGGGAGAATTTTATTAAATAGATTTAAGTTCTGTATAATAGGCCAGTTGCAGCAGTTTGAACTACAATCCAGTAGTTTTGCTCTCAACCGTGGAAATAGGCAGGATGATCTTCTCAGCCCTCTTCTCTTTCACTATTGAACCACTAGCACAGGCCATAAGAGCGGATGCACTAATTCCTGGTATTCAGATTAGTGAAAGGATGCCCAAGATATCATTGTAATTGGACGACATATTGTTGTTTCTGTCCCAACCACGAATATTTATCCCTCATTTTACTGAAATCATTTTATTATTTAGTGAGTTCTCTTGATATAAAATCAACCTGACAAAATCAGAGGCTATGCTCTTAAGTCTAGTGACATCCATTCCTGACACATGTAGAAGAAAATTTTCACCACACAAGGAAGGAAGGTGTGGACCGCGGAAGAAGTTTCCAGATGAGTTTATTGAAAAAGAGTTTATTGAAAAAGATCCACCCCCAGACTGTGGATGCACAGTGTGTTTTCAACTTGAACCCCAACATGGCACTTAGTTCATTTGAGGCCTCATTAACAAAATGTCGCTTGAAATAATGCCCCACCAAGGGATAATTTCATTGATTAAAGCCTTTGCTACTGCCCACCCGTGGCACGCTTTGCAGGAAACACCTCCACCCATGTTACACAGCACAGCACATGGTGACACAATGAAATGTGTCCTCTGCTTTGAACCATCACACTTAGTGAGCAATGGGCAGCCATGAAAGGCACCCTGGGAGCAGTGTGTGGGGACGGTGCTTTGCTCAGTTGCACATCAGTGTCACCTTGGCGGTTCAGGATTTGAACTTGCAGCCTTATGATTACGGGGCCTGTAACTCTGCTCAGTTAATCACGAGACACAAGCAATTCCCTTTTTAACAGGCATTTATTGCATCTTCAGTATGTCCTGAGAACTAAGATAAATAGACAAAAATTTAAATCAGCAAACATAAAGAAAAATTATAAACACAAAATCCGTACATTATGACAGTGATTAGCACGCTGCTATTCGCTAATGCACTGTTACGTCCTGGTCTAGGTCAGGAACGTGAACAATTAGAAAGAGGGAGGGAAACGCCACTAACGTCATCTTGCTGAGTTTCTCAAACAGTTTTGGGGGGATGATGGTTTTGAATGCTGAACTGGAGCCCATAGGTCTCTTTAAGGAGGCTCTTTATTTCTTTATTTTTAACTACTTTAATTTAAATGCAATTATCTTCATTTTTGCTCATCATCTAACAGTTGTTTGTCCACATAGTGAAAGACAACAGACATTTAAAGATTTAATTTTTAAATTTTTCCTTATTTAGATGTTATGTCTTCCACAAACAGGACATCCAGACTGCATCTCCTCTTCCACCTTCAAAACCTTTGCTGGCCATCAGGATCCAGGTTTCGCACATGGACTGTCCTCAGGGATGAGTCCTCTCCCCACAGCGCTCCAGGATATTCTCCAGAACTACTGAAACGAGTCAGAGGGACATAAAATCAACATTCCAAGTGAGAAACATTATTACCATTAACTGCTGGTTTTATAGACCACCAACCTGCTTGGGCGAGTGAAGTTTAATGTCACCGTAAAATAATTTCACAGATACAGGAGACAGTATGAATCGTTTTTGAAGGTAAATCATGCTGGATTAGGGAGTAGCCTCATGTAATGCAAGTAAACAGGAAGTGTTTTTTAAATTGCGTATTAAACACTAGCAAACAGCCACTCTGAAAACAGACTCCACAGGGAGTTGAACCCCGCCCTGATCATGAAGGTCAGGTGTGCCACCACCAGAGCCTTTTTTTTTGGCTTTTTTTGCTACTATTATTAATTATTTAAGTATTTAAGTATGAGGCGCCCCCTAGAACATATTTCAACAAAATAGATGTTTGTATGTGCGAAGTTTGCATGTAGAAGCGTCAGGAATATATGGCGTATGTGTGAGGTTTGCATGTAGAAGCGTGAGGAATATATGGCGTATGTGCGAGGTTTGTATGTAGATGTGTGAGGAAAGGTAGTGTATGTGCGAGGTTTTCTTGATAAATGACAGAGGGGGCGTCTCATATACAGGCAATTTACAGGTTAAATTAATTCCAATTGTGTCCAATTCATCTCCAATTGGCCTAGTTGTTTTGTGGGGGAAACCGGAGAACCCGGAGAAAACCCACGCTGGCAAGGGGAGATACAGGCAATTCTCCACACAGAAGGAAATTTCCTTGCTGCGAGACAAGGTGCTAACCACAATGTCACCGTGTCGCCCGTTACTAAATACTTACCTTAATACTTACCTGTACTAGTGATCACTATTGGTACTGCTAGTGTTACTAATAGTGGTACTAGTAAGGTGGAAGGAGGAAGCACATCTCCGTAGCCAGGTCCCAGATGCCAGGAATGGAGTTCAGCTCCTCGATGACGTCTTCTGGAAGATCAATCTCCTGACTGGCTTCCTGATTGGGTCCCTGTGGACTGTCTGCTGCTGGACTGTCCTCCATCTGGTTCTGAAGTGCAGTTCTTCGCGCCACCTCTCTGTAGTAGGGCTCCTGAAGATGGTGGCGTACCCGAAGAATCCAGCGCTCCTCTTCGCTCTCAGATGTGCTGGTGGAGGGCTGATGAGCGCCGGTGACGGAGGTGACTGGAACCACACTGGGCAGAGGTGTGGCAAGACCATCCTGTTGCCTGCTGCATGGAGGCAGGAAGCCCATCTCCACAGCCAGGTCCCAGATGCCAGGAATGGAGCTCAGCTCCATTACAGCGTCCTCAGGAAGTCTGATCTCCTGATTAGCTTCCTGATTGGGTGCCTGTGGAGCATCCTGCACCTGCCGCATACAGGGCCTGCTCCACGGCAGAGCTGGAGGGGAGTTGGTGACCCTCACACATGCCAACGGTATACCTGAGTAGTACAGTGACATGAATACATTGAGATTTTTTTTTTTTAATTTACTGACTGTGATACCTTAAAATTGACCATATATGTTTATACTGGATTTACAGTGGGCTTCACCTCTGGGTTTTTAATTTTTTAATTTTTTTTTTATCTTTTTATTGATCTTGAGTGATCAAAAACTCACAACAAACCTCTCAGAAATTAGAAACATAAAGAAATCAGTAGAATACTGAAAACACTGTATTATTTCTTAATGTCTTACCAGTGTGACCTGCTACCCTTGGGAGGATCTTGCGCAGTGGCCTCCTGGTGACTGTTGGCTCCTTGGGCTTCTTCCGAGGCCGGCCCATCCTTCTCTTAAAGAAATCTCTCTCTCTGTCTCCTGAAAAGAAAGCTTTACAGGTAATAAATGATGCTAAGCTAAATGGTGCTAAGCTAATCTCTCAACCAGAAACTACAAACTAAATTAGTTATAAAGTCTAAACAGTAAAAACAATTAATAATAGCACTAAAACAGTAAAAGTATTTAGCCTTTAAAAAGGCTTTTGGGGTGAAAAATTAAATTTTTCGTCTGAAGAAAGCAAGAGTACAGAAAAGCAAGAGTCCAGAAAATGTCACTTTCTGTCACTTTCTGTGTCGCTTAGCAACAGTCTGTTATAAACATACCTTCATATGTAGCAGCTCTGAGCAGCCAATCAGGAGCCACATATTTAAACAAACGTTTCTTTAAACATAAACTTTTTTTCATATTTGCACCTTTGCCTATACATGTTTGATATATTTGTGAGTAAAATTATTATTAAATTAATAAAAAGTAATTATTTTTGCCAAAAACTTAAACAAGCCTTTAGCAACTCAATTTTATTCATTTTAATTATTTTTAGAGGTTGCATAGATTCATTCTTGAAATATCATCTGTCAATTATCTACCTTTTAATGTTTAATAGAGGGAAAGTACAACTTTAAGAATTCTTCATTGCAATGATTCCTTCTGTCCACTAGAAGGCAGTAAAGATCCCCCCTCTTTTTCACTCATTTACAAGGTCAGGTTTTCCCACCGCATCGAGACTGGAACTGATTGCACTGCAGGACCCTCATTTTGTTTTGTTTTGTCTGTATTGAAGCCTCATGATGCACACATGACCCTGATGTGGTGTCACTTTAATCCGGGTTCATATTTCACCATTTTTATTTGCATATTTATTTCAGAAGAATTTTTAAGAATTTATTTCCCCTTAGAGACCTGCTGCTTTGGGAAATGGGTGCGGTGCGTTGCGGTGCGGTGCTGTGTGGTGCTGTGCGGTGCAAGATTTACACCAAGTCCCCTGGATTTTCAGTCTGTCCTTTTTCTGATGTCTTCAACCCTGGTGCTGAGGTTCCCCACTTGAGTTAGAGACATGCTGAACTGGCCAATATTTTCATGGATATATTCAAGACACAGACACAGATCCTCTTAAAAAACGCTGCCAGATCAGAAAAATGGACTTGGTTGAAAATATACAACATACAAGACAATGATAAATGATCTTGGGAGGCTAGATTTTGTGTTTTTAATGTCTACACCTTCTTTCTTTTCTTTTTTTTTTTGTCTCTTTGTGCTTGCTTTTGTGCCCATTATGAGTTATTTTGCATACTGGGTCTTTTGCAGCGTGCTTTTTTTTCACTGTATGAGGCATAAGATGACATAAATTGGGTGTTATTTTTACACTTTTTTATTTATTTTTTTTATAAATACCTTAAAAAGGGCCAAAAGTCAGGATTGCATAGAGAAGGTTCACCTTGCGTTGTTGCAGTAGCACCCTGGACAAGGTCAGCTCCCCCCTATTAGAAGATGGTGGACCAATGCAACGTCTGCATTGCCGAGGTAAGAGTTGTGTTCCAGCTAAAAACAATGTGAGCCACAGAAAGGGTTTGTCTTCTATATTTTCATTTATTACAGCACAGCGATTAAAGCACAGTGTTGTGCATTCTCCCTGTTTGGGATTTTAGTTATGACTGTTGTGACGTTTCCACTCAGGACGTTTATTATGACACTTCATCCAGTTTAGACAGGTGTTGGACTTCAATACATTCTATTGAATACAAAAACAAACTTAGTAGGTATAAGGCCAATATTTTTATATGACACATTATATGACAGCCAGCACAATAAAATATATAAATAAACAGCATGATTTAAAAAATGTTTAAATGTTCTTGTATTTCAAATGCTGTTACAAACGGGGGAACTGGGTATTTTAAACTATCAAGTTTGATTTTTCATACTTCATCTGATCTTAATTTGTGATGAATGCCACCCATAGATTATTATAACAGAATTGAGAAGTTTTTTTCATTTAGAAGAAGATTAGATCATCTGTGCGTCTGTGTTGCATGTTCATTTTGTGAAGTCACATGTTTCTTGTGTGTTAATTTAATCGCCAGATTTGTACGAATGGTTCTGGTCCATGCATGTCTCAGTCTACACTCCCTCTGCAGTTCTCTGTAGTCCAGACACAACTCCCTGCCATCTTGGTCATCTAGTGTTAGGTAGCGCCTCTTTTCCCCTTCACTCATCCACCTCGGTCTTATCCTGAACTTACACATACACAAAGCTTACGAACCATCAGCTTGGTTAAAATACCCGTCTAAGCAGAAAAGATACACCTGCTGTACTTAACCTTTAGGTAAAAAAGTAAAACGAAAAACCTTCTTGATGAAAAAGATGTCAACGTTATTCAGGGTTCTTTGGTGGGTTCTCATTTTACTTTGCTGAATTGTTGCTGTTCTGCTGCCTCAGTTCAGACATTACAGACCTGCCTTTCTCCAGCGGCGTAGACTGGATAAACGGCCTCTTACTTAGATTGTCGTTCCTGGTGCAGCAGACACAAAACAGCAGAGTCGAGAAAATGGTGCTGCACAGTAGGATTGTAATCTGTCCTTTCTGTAAATTCTCAGTCTGTAAGATTTGCACTAGAATTTCAATCAAGATCATAATCCTCTCAATTGAGCGGATGGGTGGGTCAGGTTTTTGCAACCTCTTACTCCTCCTCCAGGAAGGGTGTGGCTATTTTGATCAGTAAAAACTTTAATTTCAATCCCTCACATGTGTTAAAGACAATCAAGGCCATTTTGTAATCATTAAGCTTTGTGGTGGTGAATTAACTATCACCTCAATCCCTCTCTTGACAAACTCCCACCGGGTTCTTCTCCTCCTCCTTCAGGCCAGGCTAGAATGCACATTCTTTATGCTCTGACATTGGATTTTCTGATGTTTGGAGGGAGTTTCACCCCATCGACCTAGACTTCACCCTTTTATATGCATCATATTAAATTTTCACTATTCACTATCTTTATTCCATCTTTCCTGTATTATTGGCAATGTCATGTCATGTGATCATGCTCCCCTGTACTTGATTAATTCATTCTCTGAAGAGAGGATGATAAATGTATCTCATACTTTAATTTGAAATTTAGAATTCTATTAATTCGTCATCGATTGATAATCCCATGATCCTTTGGGAGACCTGTAAGGCTTTTTCCTGGGGTCTGGACATTTCCTATTTGGCGGTGACACGTCCGTGAGCTGGCGGGGGAAGGAAGCGCAGAGGCGGAATATACTGCGATTTATTAAACACAAAGGAAAACGGCGCGAGGGCCTAAAACAGTGAAAACTAAGGGGGAGAACAAAAACAAACCCGCTGGCGTGTGGCGATTGCCAGAACTGAAAACAACCCTAATAATACGTTGCACGGTCCACATAAAATGTCACAGCCCCGAATGGCTGCTCAGAAGCGCCTTATAACCGCCCTGGTGTCATGCAGATTGGTGGCAGGTGAGTCTCCAGCTTCACCTAATCGTGACAAGCGGCCAGAAAGCACAAACAATGAACAATACAAGACCCTGACAGCCAAATTACAGAAGGAACATATAACAGCCACAACCCTAATTTTATTTAAGGAATTGAAAGACACTTGTGATGCATTGAACACACTCTTCATTCAGAACTCAGAGCACAACTTAGATTTGCTAGGCAGAAGTTATATGAGTCTGGGAATAAACCAGGTCCATAACCTCGCTAGAACAAGGGCAGGTTCTCAAAATATTACTTGTATCACTATTTCAGATGTCTAAGAACTTAACTCTAATGGAGACCTTTATTTTTACCTAAGGCATTTAAATTTTATTTAATTAAAAATTACCAAGGGTCACTGAGGCCCAAAAACTGTTACTGAATGCCCCATCTGAATGCCATGTCTTCAGGCAGGACCCCGGGGCAGGATGGATTTTGGTGCGAGATTTATAAAGGGTTTAATACTGTCCTCTTGGAACCCCTGTGGCCATTATGAATCAATCATTTGAAAGTGGAATCTTACACCCAACCCTCAGGGAGGCAAATATATCTCTTAAGAAAAGAGATCTGTTTGAAAAGGCCTAATAGCTCTTTTATTTAAGAAAGTCCAATAGCTCTCCTAAATACAGATCAGAAGCTGCTCTTCAAAATACTAGCTATTTGGATGGAGAAAGTGCTACCCCACAAGATCAGATTGGATTTGTAATTCATAAAATTACAAATTTTATTTTATTTATTTTCAGTTTCTACGATAAAAAGAGGAGACTTCTAAATATTCTTCAGGTCTCACAGAGTTACAGGGACCTGGCCTTGGTTTTTTCCTTCAATGTAGAGAAGGCATTTGACCGAGTTGAATGGTCTTACATGTTCTTTGCTTTTGAACAATTTGATTTGGGGAAGAATTTTATTAAATGGATTAAAGTTCTGTATAATAGGCCAGTTGCAGCAGTTTGAACTAGTGAACTACAATCCAGTAGTTTTGCTCTCAACCGTGGAAATAGGCAGGATGATCTTCTCAGCCCTCTTCTCTTTGACTATTGAACCACTAGCGCAGGTCATAAGAGTGGATGCACTAATTCCTGATTAATTCCCAGATTAATGAAAGGATGCCCAAGATATCATTGTAATTGGACGACATATTGCTACTTCTGTCCCAACCATGAATATCTATCCCTCGTTTTACTGAATAATTTTATTATTTAGTTTGTTCTCTGGATATAGAATCAACCTGACAAAATCAGAGGCTATGCTCTTACGTCTAGTGACATCCATTCCTGACACATGTAGAAGAAAATTTTCACCACACAAGGAAGGAAGGTGTGGACCGCGGAAGAAGTTTCCAGATGAGTTTATTGAAAAGAGTTTATTGAAAAAGATCCACCCCCAGACTGTGGATGCACAGTGTGTTTTCAACTTGAACCCCAACATGGCACTTAGTTCATTTAAGGCCTCATTAACAAAATGTCGCTTGAAATAATGCCCCACCAAGGGATAATTTCATTGATTAAAGCCTTTGCTACTGCCCACCCATGGCACGCTTTGCAGGAAACACCTCCACCCATGTTACACAGCACAGCACATGGTGACACAATGAAATGTGTCCTCTGCTTTGAACCATCACACTTAGTGAGCAATGGGCAGCCATGAAAGGCACCCTGGGAGCAGTCTGTGGGGACGGTGCTTTGCTCAGTTGCACATCAGTGTCACCTTGGCGGTTCAGGATTTGAACTTGCAGCCTTATAATTACGGGGCCTGTAACTCTGCTCAGTTAATCACGAGACACAAGCAATTCCCTTTTTAACAGCCATTTATTGCATCTTCAGTATGTCCTGAGAACTAAGATAAATAGACAAAAATGTAAATCAGCAAACATAAAGAAAAATTATAAACACAAAATCCGTACATTATAACAGTGATTAGCACGCTGCTATTCGCTAATGCACTGTTACGTCCTGGTCTAGGTCAGGAACGTGAACAATTAGAAAGAGGGAGGGAAACGCCACTAACGTCATCTTGCTGAGTTTCTCAAACAGTTTTGGGGGGATGATGGTTTTGAATGCTGAACTGGAGCCCATAGGTCTCTTTAAGGAGGCTCTTTATTTCTTTATTTTTAACTACTTTAATTTAAATGCAATTATCTTCATTTTTGCTCATCATCTAACAGTTGTTTGTCCACATAGTGAAAGACAACAGACATTTAAAGATTTAATTTTTAAATTTTTCCTTATTTAGATGTTATGTCTTCCACAAACAGGACATCCAGACTGCATCTCCTCTTCCACCTTCAAAACCTTTGCTGGCCATCAGGATCCAGGTTTCGCACATGGACTGTCCTCAGGGATGAGTCCTCTCCCCACAGCGCTCCAGGATATTCTCCAGAACTACTGAAACGAGTCAGAGGGACATAAAATCAACATTCCAAGTGAGAAACATTATTACCATTAACTGCTGGTTTTATAGACCACCAACCTGCTTGGGCGAGTGAAGTTTAATGTCACCGTAAAAGAATTTCACAGATACAGGAGACAGTATGAATCGTTTTTGAAGGTAAATCATGCTGGATTAGGGAGTAGCCTCATGTAATGCAAGTAAACAGGAAGTGTTTTTTAAATTGCGTATTAAACACTAGCAAACAGCCACTCTGAAAACAGACTCCACAGGGAGTTGAACCCCGCCCTGATCATGAAGGTCAGGTGTGCCACCACCAGAGCCTTTTTTTTTGGCTTTTTTTGCTACTATTATTAATTATTTAAGTATTTAAGTATGAGGCGCCCCCTAGAACATATTTCAACAAAATAGATGTTTGTATGTGCGAAGTTTGCATGTAGAAGCGTCAGGAATATATGGCGTATGTGTGAGGTTTGCATGTAGAAGCGTGAGGAATATATGGCGTATGTGCGAGGTTTGTATGTAGATGTGTGAGGAAAGGTAGTGTATGTGCGAGGTTTTCTTGATAAATGACAGAGGGGGCGTCTCATATACAGGCAATTTACAGGTTAAATTAATTCCAATTGTGTCCAATTCATCTCCAATTGGCCTAGTTGTTTTGTGGGGGAAACCGGAGAACCCGGAGAAAACCCACGCTGGCACGGGGAGATACAGGCAATTCTCCACACAGAAGGAAATTTCCTTGCTGCGAGACAAGGTGCTAACCACAATGTCACCGTGTCGCCCGTTACTAAATACTTACCTTAATACTTACCTGTACTAGTGATCACTATTGGTACTGCTAGTGTTACTAATAGTGGTACTAGTAAGGTGGAAGGAGGAAGCACATCTCCGTAGCCAGGTCCCAGATGCCAGGAATGGAGTTCAGCTCCTCGATGACGTCTTCTGGAAGATCAATCTCCTGACTGGCTTCCTGATTGGGTCCCTGTGGACTGTCTGCTGCTGGACTGTCCTCCATCTGGTTCTGAAGTGCAGTTCTTCGCGCCACCTCTCTGTAGTAGGGCTCCTGAAGATGGTGGCGTACCCGAAGAATCCAGCGCTCCTCTTCGCTCTCAGATGTGCTGGTGGAGGGCTGATGAGCGCCGGTGACGGAGGTGACTGGAACCACACTGGGCAGAGGTGTGGCAAGACCATCCTGTTGCCTGCTGCATGGAGGCAGGAAGCCCATCTCCACAGCCAGGTCCCAGATGCCAGGAATGGAGCTCAGCTCCATTACAGCGTCCTCAGGAAGTCTGATCTCCTGATTAGCTTCCTGATTGGGTGCCTGTGGAGCATCCTGCACCTGCCGCATACAGGGCCTGCTCCACGGCAGAGCTGGAGGGGAGTTGGTGACCCTCACACATGCCAACGGTATACCTGAGTAGTACAGTGACATGAATACATTGAGATTTTTTTTTTTTTAATTTACTGACTGTGATACCTTAAAATTGACCATATATGTTTATACTGGATTTACAGTGGGCTTCACCTCTGGGTTTTTAATTTTTTAATTTTTTTTTATCTTTTTATTGATCTTGAGTGATCAAAAACTCACAACAAACCTCTCAGAAATTAGAAACATAAAGAAATCAGTAGAATACTGAAAACACTGTATTATTTCTTAATGTCTTACCAGTGTGACCTGCTACCCTTGGGAGGATCTTGCGCAGTGGCCTCCTGGTGACTGTTGGCTCCTTGGGCTTCTTCCGAGGCCGGCCCATCCTTCTCTTAAAGAAATCTCTCTCTCTGTCTCCTGAAAAGAAAGCTTTACAGGTAATAAATGATGCTAAGCTAAATGGTGCTAAGCTAATCTCTCAACCAGAAACTACAAACTAAATTAGTTATAAAGTCTAAACAGTAAAAACAATTAATAATAGCACTAAAACAGTAAAAGTATTTAGCCTTTAAAAAGGCTTTTGGGGTGAAAAATTAAATTTTTCGTCTGAAGAAAGCAAGAGTACAGAAAAGCAAGAGTCCAGAAAATGTCACTTTCTGTCACTTTCTGTGTCGCTTAGCAACAGTCTGTTATAAACATACCTTCATATGTAGCAGCTCTGAGCAGCCAATCAGGAGCCACATATTTAAACAAACATTTCTTTAAACATAAACTTTTTTTCATATTTGCACCTTTGCCTATACATGTTTGATATATTTGTGAGTAAAATTATTATTAAATTAATAAAAAGTAATTATTTTTGCCAAAAACTTAAACAAGCCTTTAGCAACTCAATTTTATTCATTTTAATTATTTTTAGAGGTTGCATAGATTCATTCTTGAAATATCATCTGTCAATTATCTACCTTTTAATGTTTAATAGAGGGAAAGTACAACTTTAAGAATTCTTCATTGCAATGATTCCTTCTGTCCACTAGAAGGCAGTAAAGATCCCCCCTCTTTTTCACTCATTTACAAGGTCAGGTTTTCCCACCGCATCGAGACTGGAACTGATTGCACTGCAGGACCCTCATTTTGTTTTGTTTTGTCTGTATTGAAGCCTCATGATGCACACATGACCCTGATGTGGTGTCACTTTAATCCGGGTTCATATTTCACCATTTTTATTTGCATATTTATTTCAGAAGAATTTTTAAGAATTTATTTCCCCTTAGAGACCTGCTGCTTTGGGAAATGGGTGCGGTGCGTTGCGGTGCGGTGCTGTGTGGTGCTGTGCGGTGCAAGATTTACACCAAGTCCCCTGGATTTTCAGTCTGTCCTTTTTCTGATGTCTTCAACCCTGGTGCTGAGGTTCCCCACTTGAGTTAGAGACATGCTGAACTGGCCAATATTTTCATGGATATATTCAAGACACAGACACAGATCCTCTTAAAAAACGCTGCCAGATCAGAAAAATGGACTTGGTTGAAAATATACAACATACAAGACAATGATAAATGATCTTGGGAGGCTAGATTTTGTGTTTTTAATGTCTACACCTTCTTTCTTTTCTTTTTTTTTTTGTCTCTTTGTGCTTGCTTTTGTGCCCATTATGAGTTATTTTGCATACTGGGTCTTTTGCAGCGTGCTTTTTTTTCACTGTATGAGGCATAAGATGACATAAATTGGGTGTTATTTTTACACTTTTTTATTTATTTTTTTTATAAATACCTTAAAAAGGGCCAAAAGTCAGGATTGCATAGAGAAGGTTCACCTTGCGTTGTTGCAGTAGCACCCTGGACAAGGTCAGCTCCCCCCTATTAGAAGATGGTGGACCAATGCAACGTCTGCATTGCCGAGGTAAGAGTTGTGTTCCAGCTAAAAACAATGTGAGCCACAGAAAGGGTTTGTCTTCTATATTTTCATTTATTACAGCACAGCGATTAAAGCACAGTGTTGTGCATTCTCCCTGTTTGGGATTTTAGTTATGACTGTTGTGACGTTTCCACTCAGGACGTTTATTATGACACTTCATCCAGTTTAGACAGGTGTTGGACTTCAATACATTCTATTGAATACAAAAACAAACTTAGTAGGTATAAGGCCAATATTTTTATATGACACATTATATGACAGCCAGCACAATAAAATATATAAATAAACAGCATGATTTAAAAAATGTTTAAATGTTCTTGTATTTCAAATGCTGTTACAAACGGGGGAACTGGGTATTTTAAACTATCAAGTTTGATTTTTCATACTTCATCTGATCTTAATTTGTGATGAATGCCACCCATAGATTATTATAACAGAATTGAGAAGTTTTTTTCATTTAGAAGAAGATTAGATCATCTGTGCGTCTGTGTTGCATGTTCATTTTGTGAAGTCACATGTTTCTTGTGTGTTAATTTAATCGCCAGATTTGTACGAATGGTTCTGGTCCATGCATGTCTCAGTCTACACTCCCTCTGCAGTTCTCTGTAGTCCAGACACAACTCCCTGCCATCTTGGTCATCTAGTGTTAGGTAGCGCCTCTTTTCCCCTTCACTCATCCACCTCGGTCTTATCCTGAACTTACACATACACAAAGCTTACGAACCATCAGCTTGGTTAAAATACCCGTCTAAGCAGAAAAGAGACACCTGCTGTACTTAACCTTTAGGTAAAAAAGTAAAACGAAAAACCTTCTTGATGAAAAAGATGTCAACGTTATTCAGGGTTCTTTGGTGGGTTCTCATTTTACTTTGCTGAATTGTTGCTGTTCTGCTGCCTCAGTTCAGACATTACAGACCTGCCTTTCTCCAGCGGCGTAGACTGGATAAACGGCCTCTTACTTAGATTGTCGTTCCTGGTGCAGCAGACACAAAACAGCAGAGTCGAGAAAATGGTGCTGCACAGTAGGATTGTAATCTGTCCTTTCTGTAAATTCTCAGTCTGTAAGATTTGCACTAGAATTTCAATCAAGATCATAATCCTCTCAATTGAGCGGATGGGTGGGTCAGGTTTTTGCAACCTCTTACTCCTCCTCCAGGAAGGGTGTGGCTATTTTGATCAGTAAAAACTTTCATTTCAATCCCTCACATGTGTTAAAGACAATCAAGGCCATTTGTAATCATTAAGCTTTGTGGTGGTGAATTAACTATCACCTCAATCCCTCTCTTGACAAACTCCCACCGGGTTCTTCTCCTCCTCCTTCAGGCCAGGCTAGAATGCACATTCTTTATGCTCTGACATTGGATTTTCTGATGTTTGGAGGGAGTTTCACCCCATCGACCTAGACTTCACCCTTTTATATGCATCATATTAAATTTTCACTATTCACTATCTTTATTCCATCTTTCCTGTATTATTGGCAATGTCATGTCATGTGATCATGCTCCCCTGTACTTGATTAATTCATTCTCTGAAGAGAGGATGATAAATGTATCTCATACTTTAATTTGAAATTTAGAATTCTATTAATTCGTCATCGATTGATAATCCCATGATCCTTTGGGAGACCTGTAAGGCTTTTTCCTGGGGTCTGGACATTTCCTATTTGGCGGTGACACGTCCGTGAGCTGGCGGGGGAAGGAAGCGCAGAGGCGGAATATACTGCGATTTATTAAACACAAAGGAAAACGGCGCGAGGGCCTAAAACAGTGAAAACTAAGGGGGAGAACAAAAACAAACCCGCTGGCGTGTGGCGATTGCCAGAACTGAAAACAACCCTAATAATACGTTGCACGGTCCACATAAAATGTCACAGCCCCGAATGGCTGCTCAGAAGCGCCTTATAACCGCCCTGGTGTCATGCAGATTGGTGGCAGGTGAGTCTCCAGCTTCACCTAATCGTGACAAGCGGCCAGAAAGCACAAACAATGAACAATACAAGACCCTGACAGCCAAATTACAGAAGGAACATATAACAGCCACAACCCTAATTTTATTTAAGGAATTGAAAGACACTTGTGATGCATTGAACACACTCTTCATTCAGAACTCAGAGCACAACTTAGATTTGCTAGGCAGAAGTTATATGAGTCTGGGAATAAACCAGGTCCATAACCTCGCTAGAACAAGGGCAGGTTCTCAAAATATTACTTGTATCACTATTTCAGATGTCTAAGAACTTAACTCTAATGGAGACCTTTATTTTTACCTAAGGCATTTAAATTTTATTTAATTAAAAATTACCAAGGGTCACTGAGGCCCAAAAACTGTTACTGAATGCCCCATCTGAATGCCATGTCTTCAGGCAGGACCCCGGGGCAGGATGGATTTTGGTGCGAGATTTATAAAGGGTTTAATAATGTCCTCTTGGAACCCCTGTGGCCATTATGAATCAATCATTTGAAAGTGGAATCTTACACCCAACCCTCAGGGAGGCAAATATATCTCTTAAGAAAAGAGATCTGTTTGAAAAGGCCTAATAGCTCTTTTATTTAAGAAAGTCCAATAGCTCTCCTAAATACAGATCAGAAGCTGCTCTTCAAAATACTAGCTATTTGGATGGAGAAAGTGCTACCCACAAGATCAGATTGGATTTGTAATTCATAAAATTACAAATTTTATTTTATTTATTTTCAGTTTCTACGATAAAAAGAGGAGACTTCTAAATATTCTTCAGGTCTCACAGAGTTACAGGGACCTGGCCTTGGTTTTTTCCTTCAATGTAGAGAAGGCATTTGACCGAGTTGAATGGTCTTACATGTTCTTTGCTTTTGAACAATTTGATTTGGGGAAGAATTTTATTAAATGGATTAAAGTTCTGTATAATAGGCCAGTTGCAGCAGTTTGAACTAGTGAACTATGATCCAGTAGTTTTGCTCTCCACCATGGAAATAGGCAGGATGATCTTCTCAGCCCTCTTCTCTTTGACTATTGAACCACTAGCGCAGGTCATAAGAGTGGATGCACTAATTCCTGATTAATTCCCAGATTAATGAAAGGATGCCCAAGATATCATTGTAATTGGACGACATATTGCTACTTCTGTCCCAACCATGAATATCTATCCCTCGTTTTACTGAATAATTTTATTATTTAGTTTGTTCTCTGGATATAGAATCAACCTGACAAAATCAGAGGCTATGCTCTTACGTCTAGTGACATCCATTCCTGACACATGTAGAAGAAAATTTTCACCACACAAGGAAGGAAGGTGTGGACCGCGGAAGAAGTTTCCAGATGAGTTTATTGAAAAGAGTTTATTGAAAAAGATCCACCCCCAGACTGTGGATGCACAGTGTGTTTTCAACTTGAACCCCAACATGGCACTTAGTTCATTTAAGGCCTCATTAACAAAATGTCGCTTGAAATAATGCCCCACCAAGGGATAATTTCATTGATTAAAGCCTTTGCTACTGCCCACCCATGGCACGCTTTGCAGGAAACACCTCCACCCATGTTACACAGCACAGCACATGGTGACACAATGAAATGTGTCCTCTGCTTTGAACCATCACACTTAGTGAGCAATGGGCAGCCATGAAAGGCACCCTGGGAGCAGTCTGTGGGGACGGTGCTTTGCTCAGTTGCACATCAGTGTCACCTTGGCGGTTCAGGATTTGAACTTGCAGCCTTATAATTACGGGGCCTGTAACTCTGCTCAGTTAATCACGAGACACAAGCAATTCCCTTTTTAACAGCCATTTATTGCATCTTCAGTATGTCCTGAGAACTAAGATAAATAGACAAAAATGTAAATCAGCAAACATAAAGAAAAATTATAAACACAAAATCCGTACATTATAACAGTGATTAGCACGCTGCTATTCGCTAATGCACTGTTACGTCCTGGTCTAGGTCAGGAACGTGAACAATTAGAAAGAGGGAGGGAAACGCCACTAACGTCATCTTGCTGAGTTTCTCAAACAGTTTTGGGGGGATGATGGTTTTGAATGCTGAACTGGAGCCCATAGGTCTCTTTAAGGAGGCTCTTTATTTCTTTATTTTTAACTACTTTAATTTAAATGCAATTATCTTCATTTTTGCTCATCATCTAACAGTTGTTTGTCCACATAGTGAAAGACAACAGACATTTAAAGATTTAATTTTTAAATTTTTCCTTATTTAGATGTTATGTCTTCCACAAACAGGACATCCAGACTGCATCTCCTCTTCCACCTTCAAAACCTTTGCTGGCCATCAGGATCCAGGTTTCGCACATGGACTGTCCTCAGGGATGAGTCCTCTCCCCACAGCGCTCCAGGATATTCTCCAGAACTACTGAAACGAGTCAGAGGGACATAAAATCAACATTCCAAGTGAGAAACATTATTACCATTAACTGCTGGTTTTATAGACCACCAACCTGCTTGGGCGAGTGAAGTTTAATGTCACCGTAAAAGAATTTCACAGATACAGGAGACAGTATGAATCGTTTTTGAAGGTAAATCATGCTGGATTAGGGAGTAGCCTCATGTAATGCAAGTAAACAGGAAGTGTTTTTTAAATTGCGTATTAAACACTAGCAAACAGCCACTCTGAAAACAGACTCCACAGGGAGTTGAACCCCGCCCTGATCATGAAGGTCAGGTGTGCCACCACCAGAGCCTTTTTTTTTGGCTTTTTTTGCTACTATTATTAATTATTTAAGTATTTAAGTATGAGGCGCCCCCTAGAACATATTTCAACAAAATAGATGTTTGTATGTGCGAAGTTTGCATGTAGAAGCGTCAGGAATATATGGCGTATGTGTGAGGTTTGCATGTAGAAGCGTGAGGAATATATGGCGTATGTGCGAGGTTTGTATGTAGATGTGTGAGGAAAGGTAGTGTATGTGCGAGGTTTTCTTGATAAATGACAGAGGGGGCGTCTCATATACAGGCAATTTACAGGTTAAATTAATTCCAATTGTGTCCAATTCATCTCCAATTGGCCTAGTTGTTTTGTGGGGGAAACCGGAGAACCCGGAGAAAACCCACGCTGGCACGGGGAGATACAGGGCAATTCTCCACACAGAAGGAAATTTCCTTGCTGCGAGACAAGGTGCTAACCACAATGTCACCGTGTCGCCCGTTACTAAATACTTACCTTAATACTTACCTGTACTAGTGATCACTATTGGTACTGCTAGTGTTACTAATAGTGGTACTAGTAAGGTGGAAGGAGGAAGCACATCTCCGTAGCCAGGTCCCAGATGCCAGGAATGGAGTTCAGCTCCTCGATGACGTCTTCTGGAAGATCAATCTCCTGACTGGCTTCCTGATTGGGTCCCTGTGGACTGTCTGCTGCTGGACTGTCCTCCATCTGGTTCTGAAGTGCAGTTCTTCGCGCCACCTCTCTGTAGTAGGGCTCCTGAAGATGGTGGCGTACCCGAAGAATCCAGCGCTCCTCTTCGCTCTCAGATGTGCTGGTGGAGGGCTGATGAGCGCCGGTGACGGAGGTGACTGGAACCACACTGGGCAGAGGTGTGGCAAGACCATCCTGTTGCCTGCTGCATGGAGGCAGGAAGCCCATCTCCACAGCCAGGTCCCAGATGCCAGGAATGGAGCTCAGCTCCATTACAGCGTCCTCAGGAAGTCTGATCTCCTGATTAGCTTCCTGATTGGGTGCCTGTGGAGCATCCTGCACCTGCCGCATACAGGGCCTGCTCCACGGCAGAGCTGGAGGGGAGTTGGTGACCCTCACACATGCCAACGGTATACCTGAGTAGTACAGTGACATGAATACATTGAGATTTTTTTTTTTTTAATTTACTGACTGTGATACCTTAAAATTGACCATATATGTTTATACTGGATTTACAGTGGGCTTCACCTCTGGGTTTTTAATTTTTTAATTTTTTTTTTATCTTTTTATTGATCTTGAGTGATCAAAAACTCACAACAAACCTCTCAGAAATTAGAAACATAAAGAAATCAGTAGAATACTGAAAACACTGTATTATTTCTTAATGTCTTACCAGTGTGACCTGCTACCCTTGGGAGGATCTTGCGCAGTGGCCTCCTGGTGACTGTTGGCTCCTTGGGCTTCTTCCGAGGCCGGCCCATCCTTCTCTTAAAGAAATCTCTCTCTCTGTCTCCTGAAAAGAAAGCTTTACAGGTAATAAATGATGCTAAGCTAAATGGTGCTAAGCTAATCTCTCAACCAGAAACTACAAACTAAATTAGTTATAAAGTCTAAACAGTAAAAACAATTAATAATAGCACTAAAACAGTAAAAGTATTTAGCCTTTAAAAAGGCTTTTGGGGTGAAAAATTAAATTTTTCGTCTGAAGAAAGCAAGAGTACAGAAAAGCAAGAGTCCAGAAATGTCACTTTCTGTCACTTTCTGTGTCGCTTAGCAACAGTCTGTTATAAACATACCTTCATATGTAGCAGCTCTGAGCAGCCAATCAGGAGCCACATATTTAAACAAACATTTCTTTAAACATAACTTTTTTTCATATTTGCACCTTTGCCTATACATGTTTGATATATTTGTGAGTAAAATTATTATTAAATTAATAAAAAGTAATTATTTTGCCAAAAACTTAAACAAGCCTTTAGCAACTCAATTTTATTCATTTTAATTATTTTAGAGGTTGCATAGATTCATTCTTGAAATATCATCTGTCAATTATCTACCTTTTAATGTTTAATAGAGGGAAAGTACAACTTTAAGAATTCTTCATTGCAATGATTCCTTCTGTCCACTAGAAGGCAGTAAAGATCCCCCCTCTTTTTCACTCATTTACAAGGTCAGGTTTTCCCACCGCATCGAGACTGGAACTGATTGCACTGCAGGACCCTCATTTTGTTTTGTTTTGTCTGTATTGAAGCCTCATGATGCACACATGACCCTGATGTGGTGTCACTTTAATCCGGGTTCATATTTCACCATTTTTATTTGCATATTTATTTCAGAAGAATTTTTAAGAATTTATTTCCCCTTAGAGACCTGCTGCTTTGGGAAATGGGTGCGGTGCGTTGCGGTGCGGTGCTGTGTGGTGCTGTGCGGTGCAAGATTTACACCAAGTCCCCTGGATTTTCAGTCTGTCCTTTTTCTGATGTCTTCAACCCTGGTGCTGAGGTTCCCCACTTGAGTTAGAGACATGCTGAACTGGCCAATATTTTCATGGATATATTCAAGACACAGACACAGATCCTCTTAAAAAACGCTGCCAGATCAGAAAAATGGACTTGGTTGAAAATATACAACATACAAGACAATGATAAATGATCTTGGGAGGCTAGATTTTGTGTTTTTAATGTCTACACCTTCTTTCTTTTCTTTTTTTTTTGTCTCTTTGTGCTTGCTTTTGTGCCCATTATGAGTTATTTTGCATACTGGGTCTTTTGCAGCGTGCTTTTTTTTCACTGTATGAGGCATAAGATGACATAAATTGGGTGTTATTTTTACACTTTTTTATTTATTTTTTTTATAAATACCTTAAAAAGGGCCAAAAGTCAGGATTGCATAGAGAAGGTTCACCTTGCGTTGTTGCAGTAGCACCCTGGACAAGGTCAGCTCCCCCCTATTAGAAGATGGTGGACCAATGCAACGTCTGCATTGCCGAGGTAAGAGTTGTGTTCCAGCTAAAAACAATGTGAGCCACAGAAAGGGTTTGTCTTCTATATTTTCATTTATTACAGCACAGCGATTAAAGCACAGTGTTGTGCATTCTCCCTGTTTGGGATTTTAGTTATGACTGTTGTGACGTTTCCACTCAGGACGTTTATTATGACACTTCATCCAGTTTAGACAGGTGTTGGACTTCAATACATTCTATTGAATACAAAAACAAACTTAGTAGGTATAAGGCCAATATTTTTATATGACACATTATATGACAGCCAGCACAATAAAATATATAAATAAACAGCATGATTTAAAAAATGTTTAAATGTTCTTGTATTTCAAATGCTGTTACAAACGGGGGAACTGGGTATTTTAAACTATCAAGTTTGATTTTTCATACTTCATCTGATCTTAATTTGTGATGAATGCCACCCATAGATTATTATAACAGAATTGAGAAGTTTTTTCATTTAGAAGAAGATTAGATCATCTGTGCGTCTGTGTTGCATGTTCATTTTGTGAAGTCACATGTTTCTTGTGTGTTAATTTAATCGCCAGATTTGTACGAATGGTTCTGGTCCATGCATGTCTCAGTCTACACTCCCTCTGCAGTTCTCTGTAGTCCAGACACAACTCCCTGCCATCTTGGTCATCTAGTGTTAGGTAGCGCCTCTTTTCCCCTTCACTAATCCACCTCGGTCTTATCCTGAACTTACACATACACAAAGCTTACGAACCATCAGCTTGGTTAAAATACCCGTCTAAGCAGAAAAGAGACACCTGCTGTACTTAACCTTTAGGTAAAAAAGTAAAACGAAAAACCTTCTTGATGAAAAAGATGTCAACGTTATTCAGGGTTCTTTGGTGGGTTCTCATTTTACTTTGCTGAATTGTTGCTGTTCTGCTGCCTCAGTTCAGACATTACAGACCTGCCTTTCTCCAGCGGCGTAGACTGGATAAACGGCCTCTTACTTAGATTGTCGTTCCTGGTGCAGCAGACACAAAACAGCAGAGTCGAGAAAATGGTGCTGCACAGTAGGATTGTAATCTGTCCTTTCTGTAAATTCTCAGTCTGTAAGATTTGCACTAGAATTTCAATCAAGATCATAATCCTCTCAATTGAGCGGATGGGTGGGTCAGGTTTTTGCAACCTCTTACTCCTCCTCCAGGAAGGGTGTGGCTATTTTGATCAGTAAAAACTTTAATTTCAATCCCTCACCTGTGTTAAAGACAATCAAAGCCATTTTGTAATCATTAAGCTTTGTGGTGGTGAATTAACTATCACCTCAATCCCTCTCTTGACAAACTCCCACCGGGTTCTCCTCCTCCTCCTCCTTCAGGCCAGGCTAGAATGCACATTCTTTATGCTCTGACATTGGATTTTCTGATGTTTGGAGGGAGTTTCACCCCATCGACCTAGACTTCACCCTTTTATATGCATCATATTAAATTTTCACTATTCACTATCTTTATTCCATCTTTCCTGTATTATTGGCAATGTCATGTCATGTGATCATGCTCCCTGTACTTGATTAATTCATTCTCTGAAGAGAGGATGATAAATGTATCTCATACTTTAATTTGAAATTTAGAATTCTATTAATTCGTCATCGATTGATATCCCATGATCCTTTGGGAGACCTGTAAGGCTTTTTCCTGGGGTCTGGACATTTCCTATTTGGCGGTGACACGTCCGTGAGCTGGCGGGGGAAGGAAGCGCAGAGGCGGAATATACTGCGATTTATTAAACACAAAGGAAAACGGCGCGAGGGCCTAAAACAGTGAAAACTAAGGGGGAGAACAAAAACAAACCCGCTGGCGTGTGGCGATTGCCAGAACTGAAAACAACCCTAATAATACGTTGCACGGTCCACATAAAATGTCACAGCCCCGAATGGCTGCTCAGAAGCGCCTTATAACCGCCCTGGTGTCATGCAGATTGGTGGCAGGTGAGTCTCCAGCTTCACCTAATCGTGACAAGCGGCCAGAAAGCACAAACAATGACAATAAAAGACCCTGACAGCCAAATTACAGAAGGAACATATAACAGCCACAACCCTAATTTTATTTAAGGAATTGAAAGACACTTGTGATGCATTGAACACACTCTTCATTCAGAACTCAGAGCACAACTTAGATTTGCTAGGCAGAAGTTATATGAGTCTGGGAATAAACCAGGTCCATAACCTCGCTAGAACAAGGGCAGGTTCTCAAAATATTACTTGTATCACTATTTCAGATGTCTAAGAACTTAACTCTAATGGAGACCTTTATTTTTACCTAAGGCATTTAATTTTATTTAATTAAAATTACCAAGGGTCACTGAGGCCCAAAAACTGTTACTGAATGCCCCATCTGAATGCCATGTCTTCAGGCAGGACCCCGGGGCAGGATGGATTTTGGTGCGAGATTTATAAAGGGTTTAATAATGTCCTCTTGGAACCCCTGTGGCCATTATGAATCAATCATTTGAAAGTGGAATCTTACACCCAACCCTCAGGGAGGCAAATATATCTCTTAAGAAAGAGATCTGTTTGAAAAGGCCTAATAGCTCTTTTATTTAAGAAAGTCCAATAGCTCTCCTAAATACAGATCAGAAGCTGCTCTTCAAAATACTAGCTATTTGGATGGAGAAAGTGCTACCCCACAAGATCAGATTGGATTTGTAATTCATAAAATTACAAATTTTATTTTATTTATTTTCAGTTTCTACGATAAAAAGAGGAGACTTCTAAATATTCTTCAGGTCTCACAGAGTTACAGGGACCTGGCCTTGGTTTTTTCCTTCAATGTAGAGAAGGCATTTGACCGAGTTGAATGGTCTTACAATGTTCTTTGCTTTTGAACAATTTGATTTGGGGAAGAATTTTATTAAATGGATTAAAGTTCTGTATAATAGGCCAGTTGCAGCAGTTGTGAACTAGTGAACTATGATCCAGTAGTAGTTTTGCTCTCCACCATGGAAATAGGCAGGATGATCTTCTCAGCCCTCTTCTCTTTGACTATTGAACCACTAGCGCAGGTCATAAGAGTGGATGCACTAATTCCTGATTAATTCCCAGATTAATGAAAGGATGCCCAAGATATCATTGTAATTGGACGACATATTGCTACTTCTGTCCCAACCATGAATATCTATCCCTCGTTTTACTGAATATTTTTATTATTTAGTTTGTTCTCTGGATATAGAATCAACCTGACAAAATCAGAGGCTATGCTCTTAAGTCTAGTGACATCCATTCCTGACACATGTAGAAGAAAATTTTCACCACACAAGGAAGGAAGGCGTGGACCGCGGAAGAAGTTTCCAGATGAGTATTGAAAAAGATCGCTGACTGCGCTCCAGGATGTTCTCCTCTCTGTTCACTTTTTATTCTGGGCATAAAGGCAATCATCTCACTTCCACAAGTTTCAGTTAACCAGGCGCTCAGAGTTCTTGATTCAATGCCAGTGGAAGGAGGCCTGCCAAAAAAATTTCAAAAGGGCTGAGGTTTGTGCGGTCGTGCTTCTGCATGCGCATGGCCATCAGGACCAAGGGAAGAGCCTCGGTCCAGCGTAGTCCTCTCGATTCACAGCATTTCATTAGTTTGCTTTTCAGGGTGCCATTTTCTCGCTCTACTGCACCCCCAGACTGTGGATGGTATGCACAGTGTGTTTTCAACTTACCCCAACATGGCACTTAGTTCGTTTAAGGCCTCATTAACAAAATGTATCCCATTGTCGCTTGAAATAATGCCCCACCATGGGATGATTTCATTGATTAAAGCCTTTGCTACTGCCCACCCGTGGCACGCTTTGCAGGAAACACCTGTAAGATTGGGCGTCGCAGGATCCTGCTTTTTGTTTTACATAAGCGACCATCTACAAGAAGAAATGTGACATTCCTGTGCCAATTGTTGTGCATGAAGATTCAACACCCTATTTTTTTCGTGCCTTTTGTCGGATGGCAACGTGTTGAGGTGTCGGCCGTCAGGACCGCCCACTCTCTTTGTCTTCCCCAGATGGGAGGCACCGGGGGACGTGACATCAGAAACAACAGGTTCTGATTGGTCTGTGACAACTTCCTTTAGGCCAGTGACAACTTCCTGTAGGCCAGGGGTATACTGGTCTGCTCACATGTGGGAAAGGGGCTTTTCTTTTTTCTTTTCTTTTCTTTCCCAGCTGTCTTTCCATCGAAACACGGATCTTCTGGTTTTCGAGCCTGCTCTATCATCTCATTATTTCTCATGGCTCTGCCTCTTTCTCTCTCTCTCTCCCCCTTTACTCTTTCTTCTCATTTTTGTTTTCTCTGTAATCTTGGTACCTTTTCACATTCAATATTCACATGTAACTACAATAATTATTTACCGGTGTTAATAAATTAGAAACTGTTCATTTTAACCTCTATTGTGCCATTTCTCTTTCTGCCAGGTAACATCAAGTTGGAGTGGTTGAATATAGTGCTTTTGTGTGGAGGGAGAAGGAGTTTTACACTCTGTTCTCTCTCTACCACGGTCTCTTTTACAACCTCCACCCATGTTACACAGCACAGCACATGGTGACACAATGAAATGTGTCCTCTGCTTGAACCATTTGCTCAGTTGCACATCAGTGTCACCTTGGCGGTTCAGGATTTGAACTTGCAGCCTTTATGATTACGGGGGCCTGTAACTCTGCCTCAGTTAATCACGAGACACAAGCAATTCCATTTTTAACAGGCATTTATTTAATGTTCAGTATGTCCTGAGAACTAAGATACATATGTAGCCCTGCTGATATTTATTTTATTCTGTTGATATTTTATTTATTTTATAGAACTGATAAATGCCTGGATAAGGTGTTTATTTATTGTTATTTATTGTATGGAGGAATAATTGTTGTATTTGCATTTAATTAACTTTTTATATAAGTAAAGTATTTCTTTTCGGTAATGTGTGTACTACCTGCCTACTGTGTGTGAGGGGGGGGTGATTGGTTGGAGAGACGGGAAGAGAAGGGAGAGGAGAAGGATGGAGGACGGACGCGAGGTGCAGTAAAGTTACCTGCGAGTCCGGTTTGAATATATACATAGCACATGTATTTATACCCTCAGGAACATATTGTGCTAGTGGGAAACGGGATAGTGACCCATTACGATAGCGGATATTATAGACAGATTACGATCGCAAAAACTAAGCGGTGAATCCGACGCGGTACGCGGGTCACGGAAGGGAAGACGCGGACGTCAGGTCGCCAACGCGGAGGCCAGGACCGAGCGAGCTCTGCTGGACACCAGGACCGATCCTGAGAAGGCTCCTTCATGCCGTTCAGCGGATGACGGAGTAAGGATGGTACCTGGTATTTTTTGGTTTATTGCTCTACGCGAGTGAAGCAGCCATTTTATGTTTCGGCTACCACGCACCCGAGCAGCGGACTCAGGCCTGCAACGAGTAGTGTGGGGTACCCGGGTTATTTCAAACTATTGACTTTTTGAGTTATTGAGAGTTCGAGGACTTTTACTTTTGAGTTGTTATATATGTGTTGAGTGAAATATTATTTTATCTAATTGTTCATGTTCTAATCATTAATGTACTATGTAAATATATTTAGTAAAATATTTTGTGTGTGTTTAGAATACTTTGTGGTGTGTAATTTGTGTATTTAGTGGTTTTCCTTAATGGTAAGAAGTGGGAGAAATGAGCATATCCAAAATTTAACACTAGTTTTACAAGTTAAATACTGGGGTTCAGAGGGAACCCAGGGAGCGTATCCCTGGCTGGGCTAGGGGCGCTACACATAGACAAAAATTGAAATCAGCAACAGACAAGAAAAATTCTAAACACAAAATCCGTACATTATAACAGTGATTAGCACACTGCTATTCACTAATGCACTGTTACGTCCTGGTCTAGGTCAGGAACGTGAACAATTAGAAAGAGGGAGGGAAACGCCACAGGTCATTTTAATAAATCGAAAACAGTACAAGTCGAGCCTTGAAACAAGACTACAGTCAGGCCAGGAAAAAGCACAGGGTTGACTACTGTGAACAGGGCATCTGTCTGGCGTATTTCCTCATTCTCCCTTTCCTCCCCTCTCTCCTCTTTCCTTCCGTCGCAGCAGACCCACGCCATCTTTAACGGCCTCACTCCGACGGGAGCACCAATCAAAGTCAGGTATGGGAGGAGCTCCGAAAATTACAGGCTCCTCCTACAAAAAGGAAAACAAACCAGATAGAGAACACAGACAGCACATCACATGACCACGGGACGTAACACTTTTGGTAATTTTACATGCATAATAACACAGTTTCTCATACCTCGTTGGCCATGTTAGCTCAAGGGGAGAAAACAGGAAACATCTCTTCATAAGATCTCTTCATTTACACTTTGCCTTGATATTAATTTCAGCTGAGCACACGCATTCTACTTAACACTAGAACTCCCAGGTTTTTCTGACCCCCTCAGCCCTACCAGAGGTGGCCCAAATGGCCCCTTGGTTTGAAACTAACAACTCAATCACTGACAAATGACCCCATTCATTTGTAAATGTGTGGCCGATTGGAATGTGTCACTCCCCTTCCCCCCCAAGAAGTGTACTCTAACACTGTCGTGTACTAAGTGTACGGTAGCTGCCTGTGTGTGATACCTTCACATTCACCTTCACAAAAGCTTACCATATCTATACAAAATCCCACACACTGACTGACCTGCAAATATGAAAGACACAAATTCACCAAATATAGAAATACAGGTGTGTTTTATTTATTAAAAACAGACTGAAAATAGAATGAAAAGTTGCTAATAGAATGAAATGAAGGAAACATGCTAACACATCTGTCTCCAATGTATGTTTGTTCATAAATGTCATAACCTGAGTGAAGTCATGGTCCATGGTTGATAAACATGCTCATACATGTACAGAATCATCACTGAATTATAAAACAAAAAAAAATCAAATAAAAATAAATAAACTAAATAAACAAATAAATAAATAAAGTAAAAAATAATTCTCAGTTCCAATTCATCATATCAGTGGTTACTATCCCACGCAGTGTGTCTGTCTGTCTGTTTCAAAGTCTGTGTTTGCAGACCCAGTGACCATTGTAGAGATCATACAAAAACAAAATTCACTCTTTGTTTTATAATTCAGTCATGATTCTGCTCAGGTATGAGCATGTTATCAACCATGGACCATGACTTCACTCAGCTTATGACATTTTTGTACAAATATTCATTGGAGACTGATGTGTTCATTTTCATTCATTCATTCTATTCATTTCATTCTATTAGCAACTTTTCATTTATCCTATTTTAATAAATAAAACACACTTGTGTTTCTATATTTTGTGAATGTGTGTATTTCATACTTGCAGGTCAGTCAGTGTGTGGGATATTTTGTATAATTTTGTAAGCTTTTGTGAAGGTTTCAATGTCACACACATACTGTAGCTTTGGCCTGTCTTGAAGCAGTGATGTGGGTAAAGAAATGTAAATATGCCAGGGTTCACAGGTAACTAGTGTTTTTGCACAACAAAAGCAGGAGGATGATGGAGCTGATTGCCTCTCCACAGGAGGTTAAAGGTGCTGAAAGCAGAGAACTTCCTTTTGTGCTGAAATGGATAAAATCTCACTGCACATAGCCTACTACTTCAGTGCCACCAAGAATTCTGTGGTTTACGAACCTCCTCCCAAAAAAGAACATGCAGAGAAGACTCACCTCTCAGCAGGCCTTGGAAATTCTCCTGAGTGAAGTAAACCCTTGTGACTCGGATGGAGAAGACATAGAACTTCAGCCAGATTCGGAGCCGTCTGATCAGTCTTCAGGTTAATTTTTATTTCATATTATTTCCTATTTCATTTCAAACAAGTAAGTGGAAAAGACCAAAAAAGCAGAGCAGAGTGACAGAAATATCTTCTCTGCCTTTTTTATATTTTCCACTTTTTTGTTTGTGCACCTTAGCAGACATTCACTGCCATCGGAAGTGCAAGACATTTTTCTGCTTTAGTTGTATCTTTTTATTTAGTAAGATATTTCAGAATTATTATTAGTATCTGTGCATGCATTTGTGATATCATTTGACTTTCCCATTGCTCACAATTTTGAATTTGTTCATACTGCAGATGAGGAGACTGCTTCTCAACCTAAAAAGAGAGCTCGTTTGGGGACTGACCTGACAGAGACAGCGAAAGATGGCACAGTGTGGCGTGAAGAACAGGTGGGGACGCGTCTCCCTTTCACCCCAATAGAAGCATACGCCGCAGATGGAGAGCCAACGGCTAAGGCCAGAAGAAGTATCTCGAGTTGCCTTCAGAGCTTCCTGTGTTTCATCATCTTGACATGCTTCGTAGCATTCAAGAATGGACGATCCAACATGTACAGCAAACCGAGCATGCTCATTGGTTCATGGGCCTCCCTGAACTAATGGCATTTATCGCAATTGTCATCTTGCGGGGGCTTACCAAGGTTCCATTGCTACGTGACTGCTGGTCAGCAAACCTGGGAAACCCACAGATCATTGGAACTATGCCGTGAAACCGCTTCCAAGACATCATGCGACACCTACGCTTTGATGACAGGTCCACCCGCAGTGATCGAGCAAAGACAGACAAGTTTGCTGCAATTTCCAGTGTGGGGATCATTTTTCACCAACTGCATCACGCTACAACCCTGGTCTACATATCACGTTGGTGAACAGCTTTTCCCGTCAAAGACTCGCTGCTGTTTCCTGCAGTATATTGCAACTAAACCTGATAAGTTTGGGATCAAGTTTTGGGTCCAAGTACATTTGCAATGTCCTCCCATATGTTGGCGAGGACCCCAGTCGTCCCAGTGGGGAGAGACTGTCTGAAAACGTAGTGATGAGGCTGATGGAACCATTCCTAGACAGCCAGAAATGTTACCACG
The DNA here is from genome assembly GCF_900700375.1 of Denticeps clupeoides. Classification (NCBI taxonomy): domain Eukaryota; kingdom Metazoa; phylum Chordata; class Actinopteri; order Clupeiformes; family Denticipitidae; genus Denticeps; species Denticeps clupeoides. The sequence continues at coordinate 53,255 of NW_021629789.1, read as the reverse complement.
GACAATTTCTTCACATCGCTGTCACTTGCGCAAAAACTGCTTCGCCGGAAAACCACCATCCTCGGCACAGTCACAAAGATTGGCCGGGAAATTCCTCAATCCGCCAGACAAACAGATCGCAGTGAATTCACCACTCAGGTATGTTGCAGGTCTTTTGTGGTTTTTAGAAACAACACCTCCAAAAGTGTCATTGTGTGTAAAAGTGCTATGAAAATAACAATTTCTTATTTATTAGGTGTTTTCAACCACTGATGCCACACTGACGGCGTATTCGGCCAAACGGAAGAAGACCGTCTATGTTCTTAGCAGCATGCACAGCGTGGTTCAGACTGATAATACCACCAAAAGGAAGCCAAACACTGTCACCCTTTACAACACCACAAAGTGTGGCGTGGATGTGATGGACCAGATGGTGCGGGAGTACACTGTCCGCAGAGGAACACGCCGCTGGCCAGTTGCCGTGTTCTATAATATGATTGACATGGCAGCATTGAATGCACATGTGCTATATCAAGCATGCACCGGGAAGCAGGAAAGACGGGTGGACTTCCTGGTGGAGCTTGCACGAGAGTTGGCTAGCTCTCATATGGGCGGCGAAGAAGGCAAGAAATGAACAATTGCTTCGGACACAACCCTCCACACCTGGCCCTGGAAAAAGAGCCACGTGCCAGGTCAAACACCAGTGCAAGAACAATCATGCCACTGTGCGATGTGTTCACTGCTACAGATACACATGTGGTAAATGCAGACTGGAGATGCCATGGCAGTGCCAAGATTGTGAGTGATTGCTGAAATGTACTCACTCACTTTTATTATTATTTGTAAATTAATACAAATGGTTGGTTTGTTTTTTTATTTTATTTTGTACAGTTTTTATCAATAAACCTCTTCAACAAAGGAAAAAAACCCTGTGTGTTCATTTCTCCCTAAGATATCAAAGTGAAACACAAGTGTCCTTGGAGTGGCTCAGCATGGCCCCGCCTTGTTTACATAACTAAAGCATCTGTTCACAGGTGATTAAGGAAATTAGTTCAAAGTCTTCCAGACCATCGGCTGTCCTGTGGGTTTTACAGGTAGAAAAGCCAAATGCCTGCTCTCTGGGACTGCTTCAGGTCCGCTTCCTTACCCACCAGGCCCCCACTGCCTCCTATGAACGGTCTTCATGGGGAAAGATGTTGAATTTATAATAATAACTGATCATTTATAATTTACTGAATTTGTCAAGTTAATACATTGAGTTGTTTGCCTGTACATGGCAGTGTAGTTTCTCTGTACGATTTCTGTCATGGAGGAATGTTCTTTTTCCAAGTGAAAAAGAACATTGGACCAAGTGAAAATGATTAAGGAAAGAAGAAAGAGAAGAAATGTAATCACATTTCTTGATTAAAGACAATTTAAATAAAAAAGGAATCTGGTGCGGACATTTTTTTCTTTTGACCAGAAGTTTGCAGTTGTGCTTAACAATGCCACCCATAGATGTTTTTTTCTCTTGTAAGTGAATTAAGAAGTTTAGCACAAGCAAGATTTTTCTAAAGTACAAGGAGATTAGATCATCTGTGGGTGGGTGTGTGTGTGTGTTGCAAGTTGAATTCTTTGAATGTGTGTTAATTTTCTCACCTGATATGTATAAATGGTTCTGGCCCATGCGTGTCTCAGTCTAAACTCCCTCTGCATGATGACAGTGAATTTCAGGAGACGTCCCTGAACACTGCTCCCCCTCACCATATCAGACAACCCAGTGTCTTCTGTGGAGACCTTCAAGTTCCTGGGTACCACCAGCTCCCAGGACCTGAAGTGGGAGACCAACATCTCCTTCATCCTAAAAAGACCCAGCAGAGGATGTACCTGAGACAACTGAGAACATCCAGTCTTCCACTGCTTCCGCTGCTGATCCAGTTCACTGCAGTCAGAGTCCATCCTGGTGCTTCTCCTTCACAGTCTGGTATGAAGCAGCCACTCAACAGCACAGGAACAGGTTGCCTCCATCCAGGACCTGATCCTCTCAAGAACCAGAAAACATGGCAGAAGATCTGCAGACCAGGACCAGTCGACACAGGAACAGTTTTTTTCCCCTCGCCATCACCCTCCTAAACAACTGCGTGTGGTGATTCTCAGTAGGATTCTGTGCAGGGCGTGTTTAATCGATTACACTGCTTATGGTAACGCTGCCTGTTTTAATAGATTGAAGGGCTGTGTGTGATCTGGCCTGCTGAGTTCAGAGCACGTCAGGCAAAGATGCATTAATTAATTTTATTTTTAGTATGAGCGCCACTCATGCTGCTGAGCTGTGTAGTTCATAGAAATTATTTAGTCCAGTTAGTTTGTTGTGCTGGAGTAAAGAAAATGGTCCTTTTACAGCGGAAGCAATCTAAATCCAACCAGGGTAATAACTACCCCAGCCCACTAGGTGTCAGCCTAGCAGGAAGTCACTGTGACACTAGCGAGGAAGAAGGCTTGCAAGCGTGATATCCTGTTTACAGTTTAGCGTTGCATTTATTTAGTTAAAATGCTAATATCATTAACACCAATGATAACTAGCTACAGAAAGCCTGTAGTCAACATTATTGTTTTTTGCCCATTAACCTTCATCAGTTATCCTTAGCCAACCATTCTATGTTAGCAATTGCTAGCTAAAGAGCATAGCCAGTAACTAAATGTTAGAAGACATAGCCCTGCTTCAGAAGCAGGCTAATGTGGTAGCATAAGCATATAGCATTCTAACTTCTTATGCGAGTTACAAGAAACCTGTTGGCCTGTTTTCTATTTTGCTGCTCTGTGCTAGGTGTGTTAACCAATAACCAAAGGCCAAATTAACTAAAAATTTGTCAATGGTTAGTCAATTACCATTTAATAAAAATGACATTTTTCTTCCCTTTTATGTTGGACTGACTAGAGGTTTTGTGATGTTTAATGTGATGTGATATTGGCTTTAATGAACCATTTTCCTGTCCTGCATCTCTGCATCTCGTCTTCTCTCCTTGTCCCTCTCTGGCATTACAAATGCTCATCCAAAGCATCTGACTGTTAGATAAAGCAGAACAACATAACATCAGGACTCATCTTGGCTTTTTTAAACGTGTACACCTTCTTTTGTGTTTTTTGTCTGTTTTTGCTCACTTTACTCCCAGTTATGAGTTATTTTGGTGGTATTTTAAGACAATCGCCCTTCTCTTTTTTAACTTACCTTGCAGCCCACCTCATGAGAAGTGGTGTGAATCTTTTGCAGCGTGCTTTATTTTTTCCTTAAAAAGGGGAGCTGTGTGTAGATTGGGTGCTATATTTACACTTTTTAAAAATGAACTGTCTTAAAATATTTTATGTGATTATTTGCTGATGGTGAATATTCTCTAGCACCACTTTTTGCTTCTTTAGGAGTTTCATGGCTGTCACTCGTACCACCCCAACCCCAGTACCGCTCCAGGTCCACAATGAAGATGGCACTCCATAAAATGGTGGAATAAACAAACACCACATGCAAACTAACACGCTGCTTATTTCCCGTGTGATGTAAGTGATTTTCTGACTGATACTGCCTCAAGCCGAGTAAGTTTGTATATTTCGTACCTGTTCATGTTTGACACCGATGCTCTTTGACCCCTGCGCTCCCAACACTCGTTGCCTTTTCCTGCACCACATACAATCCTCGTTCTCCCAGTACGACCCCTTTTGGCCTGACTCCTCTCCAGCCAGTCTCTCCGCAGTGACGTGTGGCTCCAATAGACCATAGTTTATTTGACAGAGCAGCGTGTTCCACGACTGAAGTATTTAACTTTCTAAATTCTGTCGTTCCTTTGAGTGCTGTATTCAGTTACTTGAACACATGGACTTATTGATGCTGCCTGTTCATGTAGAGTCAGCGATTGAGGTGAAATTAATTCCAGGTTGGATATTCGACCGATATTCATAAATTCACTATAAGCACAAAGACTTCTGTTTTTAACTTTTCAATAGCTTCCACATAAACTGACCCTGTAACCCAAACCAACGTAGAATTGTGCTGCTGCAAGGGACTAATCAGACACACCTAAATTGTAATGGGTTTTCTGCACCACTTATTTTATATTAATAGAATTATAAAAACATTTTATTAATAGCTTCAACACAAAATGATCCTGTGATCCAAAACAAACTGAGGTGTGTCTGACTAGTTTTAAAATTCAGGTAATAAATGATAAATGAATCCTTGATAAAAAATATCATTTAGGAATGGGTGCGGTTTTCGTAACATGAAAAGAATGCGTGATTTATTTGTGAGTTACATCGACCTGATCGACCTGAACTTGCTCAAGGAATTGGGCTGCAAGTTTTGGATATCACGGCATTGCGCCGAGCACTTCCTGACGCTCCTGTATTTGGAACACGGAACACCTCACTCACCACTGTTGTCTTGCCCCAGCCACCTTTCCTGTTGATCACAGTGACCGATCATCTCTGTAGCGCGTGCCTGGTCCGGGTCCAGCTCCACTTCTTCAGACTGATCATCTGGATTGGACACCTCATTGCTCTGGCTGGACTCTTGTATTGCGGAGGAGGGATCAGGCTCTTCATTGTGACCTTTAGTCTGGATACATTTCCCCTCCAGGCCTTACTGTGACATTCTTGTTTCTGCTGGTCTGACCATGTTGTCCCCACAAGCTCCACTTGTGCCGCTGACCTGTCCCTCCTGTGCTAAATTGCCCTTCCCTCTGGTTCTGGCCATCAGCCTTTTCATCTGAGCTTCATACAGCACTTTGGAAACATCCAGCTGGATCTGCCAGCCGCCAAGGCTGATAAAGCGTCTGCAGACATTCAGCGATGTCAGTTCCACAGTGATGAATGTTCCACAGCACCAACTTGTCTTGTCCCCCAAAACCACACGCTGTCCCTGTAGGAATTTTACAGTCAGTTCATTTAGCTGCTTTCCCCAAATCCTGGACCAGGACAGCGAGCTCTACATTGACATTTCTCAAGTCGAAGTCAAAGTAAACCTTACTGTCATTTCCGCTCTATACTGTACAGCATATAGAGATATGACATGATGAGGCCTCCACTTACATTAATGCAGAAAACAAATAGATATAATGGAATAAGAAAATAAATAACTGGAAGTTTTACTGATGCAGCTCTTGTGGAAGAGGTCCTGTAGCAGAGGGTGAGATGTTCCTTGGCAGCCACGCGGAGATACAGTTAGATATACACGGTGAGGATGTGTGGAGGCAGGTTGGCCGCAAAAGTGCAGACACCGTTGGGCTTTTTTGCCGATGGAGGTGGTGCTGGTGGTCCAGGTGAGGTTGTCTAAGATGTGAACTCCCAGGTACTGATTACAGTTTCTACCATGGAACAGTGGACGCTGAGTGGTGTGGGTGGGTAGGGTGGGTTAGTCTTCCTGAGACTGACAGAAATCCAGTATCCAGTTGCAGAGGGAGGTGCTCAGTCCCATCTTGCTGAGTTTCTCAAACAGTTTTGGGGGAATGATGAAGTTGGAGCCCATAGGTCTCTTTAAGGAGGGTCTTTATTTCTTTGTTTTTTACTACTTTAATTTAAATGCAATTATCTTCATTTTTGCTCATCATCTAACAGTCCTTTGTCTACATAGTGAAAGACAACAGACATTTAAAGATAAAATTTTTTTTTCCTTATTTAGATGTTATGTCTTCCACAAACAGGAGACAAGGAAAGCACCAGGTCCAAACTGCATCTCCTCTTCCTCCTTCAAACCTTCTGGATCCAGGTTCGCACATGGACTGTCCTCAGGGATGAGTCTCTCCCCACAGCGCTCCAGGACCGGCTCCAGAACTACTGAAATTGGTTCAGAGGGACATAAAATCAACATTCCAAGTGATAGGGAGTAGCCTCATGTAATGCAAGTAAACAGGAAGTGTTTTTTAAATTGCGTATTAAACACTAGCAAACAGCCACTCTGAAAACAGACTCCACAGGGAGTTGAACCCCGCCCCTGATCATGAAAGGTCAGGTGTGCCACCACCGGAGCCTTTTTTTTTTGGCTTTTTTTGCTACTACTATTAATTATTTAAGTATTTAAGTATGAGGCGCCCCCTAGAACATATTTCAACAAAATAGATGTTTGTATGTGCGAAGTTTGCATGTAGAAGCGTCAGGAATATATGGCGTATGTGCGAGGTTTGTATGTAGATGCGTGAGGAATATATGGCATATGTGCGAGGTTTGTATGTAGATGTGTGAGGAAAGGTAGTGTATGTGCGAGGTTTTCTTGATAAATGACAGAGGGGGCGCCTCATATACAGGCAATGTACAGGTTAAATTAATTCCAAATTGTGTCCAATTCATCTCCAATTGGCCTAGTTGTTTTGTGGGGGAAACCGGAGAACCCGGAGAAAACCCACGCTGGCACGGGGAGATACAGGCAATTCTCCACACAGAAGGAAATTTCCTGGCTGCGAGACAAGGTGCTAACCACAATGTCACCGTGTCGCCCGTTACTAAATACTTACCTTAATACTTACCTGTACTAGTGATCACTATTGGTACTGCTAGTATTACTAATAGTGGTACTAGTAAGGTGGAAGGAGGAAGCACATCTCCGTAGCCAGGTCCCAGATGCCAGGAATGGAGTTCAGCTCCTCGATGACGTCTTCTGGAAGACCAATCTCCTGACTGGCTTCCTGATTGGGTCCCTGTGGACTATGCTGCTGGACTGTCCTCCATCTGGTTTTGAAGTGCAGTTCTTCGCGCCACCTCTCTGTAGTAGGGCTCCTGAAGATGGTGGCGTACCCGAAGAATCCAGCGCTCCTCTTCGCTCTCAGATGTGCTGGTGGAGGGCTGATCAGTGCCGGTGATGGAGGTGACTGGAACCACACTGGGCAGAGGCATGGCAGGACCATCCTGTTGCCTGCTGCATGGAGGCAGGAAGCCCATCTCCACAGCCAGGTCCTGGATGCCAGGAATGGAGCTCAGCTCCATTACAGCGTCCTCAGGAAGTCTGATCTCCTGATTAGCTTCCTGATTGGGTGCCTGTGGAGCATCCTGCACCTGCCGCATACATGGCCTGCTCGACGGCAGAGCTGGAGGGGAGTTGGTGACCCTCACACATGCCCACGGTATACCTGAGTAGTACAGTGACATGAATACATTGAGATTTTTTATTTTGTTTTAATTTACTGACTGTGATACCTTCAAATGGACCATATATGTTTATACTGGATTTACAGTGGGCTACACCTCTGGGTTTTTTAATTTTTCTTTTTATTGATCTTGAGTGATCAAAAACTCACAACAAACCTCTCAGAAATTAGAATCAGAAATCAGTAGAATACTGAAAACACAGTATTATTTCTTAATGTCTTACCAGTGTGACCTGCTACCCTTGGGAGGATCTTGCGCAGTGGCCTCCTGGTGACTGTTGGCTCCTTGGGCTTCTTCCGAGGCCGGCCCATCCTTCTCTTAAAGAAATCTCTCTCTCCGTCTCCTGAAAAGAAAGCTTTACAGGTAATAAATGATGCTAAGCTAAATTATGCTAAGCTAAGCAGAAAATACAAACTAAATTAGTTATCAAGTCTAAACAGTAAAATAATTAATAATAGCAGTAAAACAGAAAAAGTAGTTAGCCTTTAAAAAGGCTTTTGGGGTTAAAAGTTCAATTTTTCTTCTGAAGAAAGCACAGAAGTAGAGAAAAGCAAGAGTCCAGAAATGTCACTTTCTGTCACTTTATGTGTCGCTTAGCAACAGGCTGTTATAACATACCTTCATATGTAACAGCACTGAGCAGCCAATCAAGAGCCACAAATTTAAACAAAACAATTCTTTAAACCTAAACTTTTTTCATAATTGCACCGTTGCCTATCAGAACTGAAAATCAAGATTTTTGGTGTAAATACATGTTTAATATATTTGTGAGTGTAATTATTATTAAATTAATAAAAGTAATTATTTTTTCCAAAAACTTAAACAAGCCTTTAGCAACTGGATTTTATTCATTTTTAATTATTTTTAGAGGTTGCATAGATTCATTCTTGAAATATCATATTTCAATTATCTACTTTTTAGTGTTTAATAGAGGAAAAGTACATCTTTAGGAATTTTTCATTGCAATGATTTCTTCTGTCCACTAGATGGCAGTAAAGATCCCCCTCTCTTTCACTCATTTACAAGGTCAGGTTTTCCCACCGCATCGAGACTGGAGCAGCAGTCACTGATGGCACTGCAGGACCCTCATTTTGTTTCCTTTGTCTGTATTGAAGCCTCATGATGCACACATGACGCCTGACGTGGTGTCACTTTAATCCGGGTTCATATTTCACCACTTTTTATTTGTATATTTATTTCAGAAGCTGTTTCTCTTAGACCTGCTGCAATGGGAAATGGGTGCGGTGCAGTGCAAGATTTACACCAAGTCCCCCGGATTTTTAGTCTTTCCTTTTTCTGATGTCTTCAACCCTGGTGCTGAGGTTCCACACTTGAGTAAGAGACATGCTGAACTGGCCAATATTTTCATGGATTTATTCAAGACACAGACACACATCCTCTTAAATAATGCTGCCAGATGATTTGGGGGAGAATTTTATTAAATAGATTAAGTTCTGTATAATAGGCCAGTTGCAGCAGTTTGAACTACAATCCAGTAGTTTTGCTCTCACCGTGGAAATAGGCAGGATGATCTTCTCAGCCCTCTTCTCTTTTCACTATTGAACCACTAGCACAGGCCATAAGAGCGGATGCACTAATTCCTGGTATTCAGATTAGTGAAAGGATGCCCAAGATATCATTGTAATTGGACGACATATTGTTGTTTCTGTCCCAACCACGAATATTTATCCCTCATTTTACTGAAATCATTTTATTATTTAGTGAGTTCTCTTGATATAAAATCAACCTGACAAAATCAGAGGCTATGCTCTTAAGTCTAGTGACATCCATTCCTGACACATGTAGAAGAAAATTTTCACCACACAAGGAAGGAAGGTGTGGACCGCGGAAGAAGTTTCCAGATGAGTTTATTGAAAAAGAGTTTATTGAAAAAGATCCACCCCCAGACTGTGGATGCACAGTGTGTTTTCAACTTGAACCCCAACATGGCACTTAGTTCATTTGAGGCCTCATTAACAAAATGTCGCTTGAAATAATGCCCCACCAAGGGATAATTTCATTGATTAAAGCCTTTGCTACTGCCCACCCGTGGCACGCTTTGCAGGAAACACCTCCACCCATGTTACACAGCACAGCACATGGTGACACAATGAAATGTGTCCTCTGCTTTGAACCATCACACTTAGTGAGCAATGGGCAGCCATGAAAGGCACCCTGGGAGCAGTGTGTGGGGACGGTGCTTTGCTCAGTTGCACATCAGTGTCACCTTGGCGGTTCAGGATTTGAACTTGCAGCCTTATGATTACGGGGGCCTGTAACTCTGCCTCAGTTAATCACGAGACACAAGCAATTCCCTTTTTAACAGGCATTATGTGCATCTTCAGTATGTCCTGAGAACTAAGATAAATAGACAAAAATTTAAATCAGCAAACATAAAGAAAAATTATAAACACAAAATCCGTACATTATAACAGTGATTAGCACGCTGCTATTCGCTAATGCACTGTTACGTCCTGGTCTAGGTCAGGAACGTGAACAATTAGAAAGAGGGAGGGAAACGCCACTAACGTCATCTTGCTGAGTTTCTCAAACAGTTTTGGGGGGATGATGGTTTTGAATGCTGAACTGGAGCCCATAGGTCTCTTTAAGGAGGGTCTTTATTTCTTTATTTTTAACTACTTTAATTTAAATGCAATTATCTTCATTTTTGCTCATCATCTAACAGTTGTTTGTCCACATAGTGAAAGACAACAGACATTTAAAGATTTCATTTTTTAATTTTTCCTTATTTAGATGTTATGTCTTCCACAAACACGACACAAGGAAAGCACCAGGTCCAGACTGCATCTCCTCTTCCACCTTCAAAACCTTTGCTGACCATCTGGATCCAGGTGTCGCACATGGATCCAGGTGTCGCACATGGACTGTCCTCAGGGATGAGTCCTCTCCCCACAGCGCTCCAGGATTGTCTCCAGAACTCCTGAAACGAGTCAGAGGGACATAAAATCAACATTCCAAGTGAGAAACATTATTACCATTAACTGCTGGTTTTATAGACCACCAACCTGCTTGGGCGAGTGAAGTTTAATGTCACCGTAAAAGAATTTCACAGATACAGGAGACAGTATGAATCGTTTTTGAAGGTAAATCATGCTGGATTAGGGAGTAGCCTCATGTAATGCAAGTAAACAGGAAGTGTTTTTTTAAATTGCGTATTAAACACTAGCAAACAGCCACTCTGAAAACAGACTCCACAGGGAGTTGAACCCCGCCCTGATCATGAAGGTCAGGGTGTGCCACCACCAGAGCCTTTTTTTTTTGGCTTTTTTTTGCTACTACTTATTAATTATTTAAGTATTTAAGTATGAGGCGCCCCCTAGAACATATTTCAACAAAATAGATGTTTGTATGTGCGAAGTTTGCATGTAGAAGCGTCAGGAATATATGGCGTATGTGTGAGGTTTGCATGTAGAAGCGTGAGGAATATATGGCGTATGTGCTGAGGTTTGTATGTAGATGTGTAGAGGAAAGGTAGTGTATGTGCGAGGTTTTCTTGATAAATGACAGAGGGGGGCGTCTCATATACAGGCAATTTACAGGTTAAATTAATTCCAATTGTGTCCAATTCATCTCCAATTGGCCTAGTTGTTTTGTGGGGGAAACCGGAGAACCCGGAGAAACCCACGCTGGCAAGGGGAGATACAGGCAATTCTCCACACAGAAGGAAATTTCCTTGCTGCGAGACAAGGTGCTAACCACAATGTCACCGTGTCGCCCGTTACTAAATACTTACCTTAATACTTACCTGTACTAGTGATCACTATTGGTACTGCTAGTGTTACTAATAGTGGGTACTAGTAAGGTGGAAGGAGGAAGCACATCTCCGTAGCCAGGTCCCAGATGCCAGGAATGGAGTTCAGCTCCTCGATGACGTCTTCTGGAAGATCAATCTCCTGACTGGCTTCCTGATTGGGTCCCTGTGGACTGTCTGCTGCTGGACTGTCCTCCATCTGGTTCTGAGTGCAGTTCTTCGCGCCACCTCTCTGTAGTAGGGCTCCTGAAGATGGTGGCGTACCCGAAGAATCCAGCGCTCCTCTTCGCTCTCAGATGTGCTGGTGGAGGGCTGATGAGCGCCGGGTGACGGAGGTGACTGGAACCACACTGGGCAGAGGTGTGGCAAGACCATCCTGTTGCCTGCTGCATGGAGGCAGGAAGCCCATCTCCACAGCCAGGTCCAGATGCCAGGAATGGAGCTCAGCTCCATTACAGCGTCCTCAGGAAGTCTGATCTCCTGATTAGCTTCCTGATTGGGTGCCTGTGGAGCATCCTGCACCTGCCGCATACAGGGCCTGCTCCACGGCAGAGCTGGAGGGGAGTTGGTGACCCTCACACATGCCAACGGTATACCTGAGTAGTACAGTGACATGAATACATTGAGATTTTTTTTTTTTAATTTACTGACTGTGATACCTTAAATTGACCATATATGTTTATACTGGATTTACAGTGGGCTTACACCTCTGGGTTTTTAATTTTTAATTTTTTTTTTATCTTTTTATTGATCTTGAGTGATCAAAAACTCACAACAAACTCTCAGAAATTAGAACATAAGAAATCAGTAGAATACTGAAAACACTGTATTATTTCTTAATGTCTTACCAGTGTGACCTGCTACCCTTGGGAGGATCTTGCGCAGTGGCCTCCTGGTGACTGTTGGCTCCTTGGGCTTCTTTCCGAGGCCGGCCCATCCTTCTCTTAAGAAATCTCTCTCTCTGTCTCCTGAAAGAAAGCTTTACAGGTAATAAATGATGCTAAGCTAAATGGTGCTAAGCTAATCTCTCAACCAGAAACTACAAACTAAATTAGTTATAAAGTCTAAACAGTAAAAACAATTAATAATAGCACTAAAACAGTAAAAGTATTTAGCCTTTAAAAAGGCTTTTGGGGTGAAAAATTAAATTTTTCGTCTGAAGAAAGCAAGAGTACAGAAAAGCAAGAGTCCAGAAAATGTCACTTTCTGTCACTTTCTGTGTCGCTTAGCAACAGTCTGTTATAAACATACCTTCATATGTAGCAGCTCTGAGCAGCAATCAGGAGCCACATATTTAAACAAACGTTTCTTTAAACATAAACTTTTTTTCATATTTGCACCTTTGCCTATACATGTTTGATATATTTGTGAGTAAAATTATTATTAAATTAATAAAAAGTAATTATTTTGCCAAAAACTTAAACAAGCCTTAGCAACTCAATTTATTCATTTTAATTATTTTTAGAGGTTGCATAGATTCATTCTTGAAATATCATCTGTCAATTATCTACCTTTTAATGTTTAATAGAGGGAAAGTACAAACTTTAAGAATTCTTCATTGCAATGATTCCTTCTGTCCACTAGAAGGCAGTAAAGATCCCCCCTCTTTTTCACTCATTTACAAGGTCAGGTTTTCCCACCGACATCGAGACTGGAACTGATTGCACTGCAGGACCCTCATTTTGTTTTGTTTTGTCTGTATTGAAGCCTCATGATGCACACATGACCCTGATGTGGTGTCACTTTAATCCGGGTTCATATTTCACCATTTTTATTTGCATATTTATTTCAGAAGAATTTTTAAGAATTTATTTCCCCTTAGAGACCTGCTGCTTTGGGAAATGGGTGCGGTGCGTTGCGGTGCGGTGCTGTGTGGTGCTGTGCGGTGCAAGATTTACACCAAGTCCCTGGATTTTCAGTCTGTCCTTTTCTGATGTCTTCAACCCTGGTGCTGAGGTTCCCCACTTGAGTTAGAGACATGCTGAACTGGCCAATATTTTCATGGATATATTCAAGACACAGACACAGATCCTCTTAAAAAACGCTGCCAGATCAGAAAAATGGACTTGGTTGAAAATATACAACATACAAGACAATGATAAATGATCTTGGGAGGCTAGATTTGTGTTTTTAATGTCTACACCTTCTTTCTTTTCTTTTTTTTTTGTCTCTTTGTGCTTGCTTTTGTGCCCATTATGAGTTATTTTGCATACTGGGTCTTTTGCAGCGTGCTTTTTTTTCACTGTATGAGGCATAAGATGACATAAATTGGGTGTTATTTTTACACTTTTTTATTTATTTTTTTTATAAATACCTTAAAAAGGGCCAAAAGTCAGGATTGCATAGAGAAGGTTCACCTTGCGTTGTTGCAGTAGCACCCTGGACAAGGTCAGCTCCCCCCTATTAGAAGATGGTGGACCAATGCAACGTCTGCATTGCCGAGGTAAGAGTTGTGTTCCAGCTAAAAAACAATGTGAGCCACAGAAAGGGTTTGTCTTCTATATTTTCATTTATTACAGCACAGCGATTAAAGCACAGTGTTGTGCATTCTCCCTGTTTGGGATTTTAGTTATGACTGTTGTGACGTTTCCACTCAGGACGTTTATTATGACACTTCATCCAGTTTAGACAGGTGTTGGACTTCAATACATTCTATTGAATACAAAAACAAACTTAGTAGGTATAAGGCCAATATTTTTATATGACACATTATATGACAGCCAGCACAATAAAATATATAAATAAACAGCATGATTTAAAAAATGTTTAAATGTTCTTGTATTTCAAATGCTGTTACAAACGGGGGAACTGGGTATTTTAAACTATCAAGTTTGATTTTCATACTTCATCTGATCTTAATTTGTGATGAATGCCACCCATAGATTATTATACAGAATTGAGAAGTTTTTTTCATTTAGAAGAAGATTAGATCATCTGTGCGTCTGTGTTGCATGTTCATTTTGTGAAGTCACATGTTTCTTGTGTGTTAATTTAATCGCCAGATTTGTACGAATGGTTCTGGTCCATGCATGTCTCAGTCTACACTCCCTCTGCAGTTCTCTGTAGTCCAGACACAACTCCCTGCCATCTTGGTCATCTAGTGTTAGGTAGCGCCTCTTTTCCCCTTCACTCATCCACCTCGGTCTTATCCTGAACTTACACATACACAAAGCTTACGAACCATCAGCTTGGTTAAAATACCCGTCTAAGCAGAAAAGATACACCTGCTGTACTTAACCTTTAGGTAAAAAGTAAAACGGAAAACCTTCTTGATGAAAAAGATGTCAACGTTATTCAGGGTTCTTTGGTGGGTTCTCATTTTACTTTGCTGAATTGTTGCTGTTCTGCTGCCTCAGTTCAGACATTACAGACCTGCCTTTCTCCAGCGGCGTAGACTGGATAAACGGCCTCTTACTTAGATTGTCGTTCCTGGTGCAGCAGACACAAAACAGCAGAGTCGAGAAAATGGTGCTGCACAGTAGGATTGTAATCTGTCCTTTCTGTAAATTCTCAGTCTGTAAGATTTGCACTAGAATTTCAATCAAGATCCTAATCCTCTCAATTGAGCGGATGGGTGGGTCAGGTTTTTGCAACCTCTTACTCCTCCTCCAGGAAGGGTGTGGCTATTTTGATCAGTAAAAACTTTAATTTCAATCCCTCACATGTGTTAAAGACAATCAAGGCCATTTTGTAATCATTAAGCTTTGTGGTGGTGAATTAACTATCACCTCAATCCCTCTCTTGACAAACTCCCACCGGGTTCTTCTCCTCCTCCTTCAGGCCAGGCTAGAATGCACATTATTTATGCTCTGACATTGGATTTTCTGATGTTTGGAGGGAGTTTCACCCCATCGACCTAGACTTCACCCTTTTATATGCATCATATTAAATTTTCACTATTCACTATCTTTATTCCATCTTTCCTGTATTATTGGCAATGTCATGTCATGTGATCATGCTCCCCTGTACTTGATTAATTCATTCTCTGAAGAGAGGATGATAATGTATCTCATACTTTAATTTGAAATTAGAATTCTATAATTCGTCATCGATTGATAATCCCATGATCCTTTGGGAGACCTGTAAGGCTTTGTCTGGGGTCTGGACATTTCCTATTTGGCTGGTGACACGTCCGTGAGCTGGCGGGGGAAGGAAAGCGCAGAGGGCGGAATATACTGCGATTTATTAAACACAAAGGAAAACGGCGCGAGGGCCTAAAACAGTGAAAACTAAGGGGGAGAACAAAAAACAAACCCGCTGGCGTGTGGCGATTGCCAGAACTGAAAACAACCTAATAATACGTTGCACGGTCCACATAAAATGTCACAGCCCCGAATGGCTGCTCAGAAGCGCCTTATAACCGCCCTGGTGTCATGCAGATTGGTGGCAGGTTGAGTCTCCAGCTTCACCTAATCGTGACAAGCGCCAGAAAGCACAAACAATGAACAATACAAGACCCCTGACAGCCAAATTACAGAAGGAACATATAACAGCCACAACCCTAATTTTATTTAAGGAATTGAAAGACACTTGTGATGCATTGAACACACTCTTCATTCAGAACTCAGAGCACAACTTAGATTTGCTAGGCAGAAGTTATATGAGTCTGGGAATAAACCATGGTCCATAACCTCGCTAGAACAAGGGCAGGTTCTCAAAATATTACTTGTATCACTATTTCAGATGTCTAAGAACTTAACTCTAATGGAGACCTTTATTTTTACCTAAGGCATTTAAATTTTATTTAATTAAAAATTACCAAGGGTCACTGAGGCCCAAAAACTGTTACTGAATGCCCCATCTGAATGCCATGTCTTCAGGCAGGACCCCGGGGCAGGATGGATTTGGTGCGAGATTTATAAAGGGTTTAATACTGTCCTCTTGGAACCCTGTGGCCATTATGAATCAATCATTTGAAAGTGGAATCTTACACCCCAACCCTCAGGGAGGCAAATATATCTCTTAAGAAAAGAGATCTGTTTGAAAAGGCCTAATAGCTCTTTTATTTAAGAAAGTCCAATAGCTCTCCTAAATACAGATCAGAAGCTGCTCTTCAAAATACTAGCTATTTGGATGGAGAAAGTGCTACCCCACAAGATCAGATTGGATTTGTAATTCATAAAATTACAAATTTTATTTATTTATTTTCAGTTTCTACGATAAAAAGAGGAGACTTCTAAATATTCTTCAGGTCTCACAGAGTTACAGGGACCTGGCCTTGGTTTTTCCTTCAATGTAGAGAAGGCATTTGACCGAGTTGAATGGTCTTACATGTTCTTTGCTTTTGAACAATTTGATTTGGGGAAGAATTTTATTAAATGGATTAAAGTTCTGTATAATAGGCCAGTTGCAGCAGTTTGAACTAGTGAACTACAATCCAGTAGTTTTGCTCTCAACCGTGGAAATAGGCAGGATGATCTTCTCAGCCCTCTTCTCTTTGACTATTGAACCACTAGCGCAGGTCATAAGAGTGGATGCACTAATTCCTGATTAATTCCCAGATTAATGAAAGGATGCCCAAGATATCATTGTAATTGGACGACATATTGCTACTTCTGTCCCAACCATGAATATCTATCCCTCGTTTTACTGAATAATTTTATTATTTAGTTTGTTCTCTGGATATAGAATCAACCTGACAAAATCAGAGCTATGCTCTTACGTCTAGTGACATCCATTCCTGACACATGTAGAAGAAAATTTTCACCACACAAGGAAGGAAGGTGTGGGACCGCGGAAGAAGTTTCCAGATGAGTTTATTGAAAAGAGTTTATTGAAAAAGATCCACCCCAGACTGTGGATGCACAGTGTGGTTTTCAACTTGAACCCCAACATGGCACTTAGTTCATTTAAGGCCTCATTAACAAAATGTCGCTTGAAATAATGCCCCACCAAGGGATAATTTCATTGATTAAAGCCTTTGCTACTGCCCACCCATGGCACGCTTTGCAGGAAACACCTCCACCCATGTTACACAGCACAGCACATGGTGACACAATGAAATGTGTCCTCTGCTTTGAACCATCACACTTAGTGAGCAATGGGCAGCCATGAAAGGCACCCTGGGAGCAGTCTGTGGGGACGGTGCTTTGCTCAGTTGCACATCAGTGTCACCTTGGCGGTTCAGGATTTGAACTTGCAGCCTTATAATTACGGGGGCCTGTAACTCTGCTCAGTTAATCACGAGACACAAGCAATTCCCTTTTTAACAGCCATTTATTGCATCTTCAGTATGTCCTGAGAACTAAGATAAATAGACAAAAATGTAAATCAGCAAACATAAAGAAAAATTATAAACACAAAATCCGTACATTATAACAGTGATTAGCACGCTGCTATTCGCTAATGCACTGTTACGTCCTGGTCTAGGTCAGGAACGTGAACAATTAGAAAGAGGGAGGGAAAACGCCACTAACGTCATCTTGCTGAGTTTCTCAAACAGTTTTGGGGGGATGATGGTTTTGAATGCTGAACTGGAGCCCATAGGTCTCTTTAAGGAGGCTCTTTATTTCTTTATTTTTAACTACTTTAATTTAAATGCAATTATCTTCATTTTTGCTCATCATCTAACAGTTGTTTGTCCACATAGTGAAAGACAACAGACATTTAAAGATTTAATTTTTAAATTTTTCCTTATTTAGATGTTATGTCTTCCACAAACAGGACATCCAGACTGCATCTCCTCTTCCACCTTCAAAACCTTTGCTGGCCATCAGGATCCAGGTTTCGCACATGGACTGTCCTCAGGGATGAGTCCTCTCCCCACAGCGCTCCAGGATATTCTCCAGAACTACTGAAACGAGTCAGAGGGACATAAAATCAACATTCCAAGTGAGAAACATTATTACCATTAACTGCTGGTTTTATAGACCACCAACCTGCTTGGGCGAGTGAAGTTTAATGTCACCGTAAAAGAATTTCACAGATACAGGAGACAGTATGAATCGTTTTGAAGGTGAATCATGCTGGATTAGGGAGTAGCCTCATGTAATGCAAGTAAACAGGAAGTGTTTTTTAAATTGCGTATTAAACACTAGCAAACAGCCACTCTGAAAACAGACTCCACAGGGAGTTGAACCCCGCCCTGATCATGAAGGTCAGGTGTGCCACCACCAGAGCCTTTTTTTTTGGCTTTTTTTGCTACTATTATTAATTATTTAAGTATTTAAGTATGAGGCGCCCCCTAGAACATATTTCAACAAAATAGATGTTTGTATGTGCGAAGTTTGCATGTAGAAGCGTCAGGAATATATGGCGTATGTGTGAGGTTTGCATGTAGAAGCGTGAGGAATATATGGCGTATGTGCGAGGTTTGTATGTAGATGTGTGAGGAAAGGTAGTGTATGTGCGAGGTTTTCTTGATAAATGACAGAGGGGGCGTCTCATATACAGGCATTTACAGGTTAAATTAATTCCAATTGTGTCCAATTCATCTCCAATTGGCCTAGTTGTTTTGTGGGGGAAACCGGAGAACCCGGAGAAAACCCACGCTGGCACGGGGAGATACAGGCAATTCTCCACACAGAAGGAAATTTCCTTGCTGCGAGACAAGGTGCTAACCACAATGTCACCGTGTCGCCCGTTACTAAATACTTACCTTAATACTTACCTGTACTAGTGATCACTATTGGTACTGCTAGTGTTACTAATAGTGGTACTAGTAAGGTGGAAGGAGGAAGCACATCTCCGTAGCCAGGTCCCAGATGCCAGGAATGGAGTTCAGCTCCTCGATGACGTCTTCTGGAAGATCAATCTCCTGACTGGCTTCCTGATTGGGTCCCTGTGGACTGTCTGCTGCTGGACTGTCCTCCATCTGGTTCTGAAGTGCAGTTCTTCGCGCCACCTCTCTGTAGTAGGGCTCCTGAAGATGGTGGCGTACCCGAAGAATCCAGCGCTCCTCTTCGCTCTCAGATGTGCTGGTGGAGGGCTGATGAGCGCCGGTGACGGAGGTGACTGGAACCACACTGGGCAGAGGTGTGGCAAGACCATCCTGTTGCCTGCTGCATGGAGGCAGGAAGCCCATCTCCACAGCCAGGTCCCAGATGCCAGGAATGGAGCTCAGCTCCATTACAGCGTCCTCAGGAAGTCTGATCTCCTGATTAGCTTCCTGATTGGGTGCCTGTGGAGCATCCTGCACCTGCCGCATACAGGGCCTGCTCCACGGCAGAGCTGGAGGGGAGTTGGTGACCCTCACACATGCCAACGGTATACCTGAGTAGTACAGTGACATGAATACATTGAGATTTTTTTTTTTTTAATTTACTGACTGTGATACCTTAAAATTGACCATATATGTTTATACTGGATTTACAGTGGGCTTCACCTCTGGGTTTTTAATTTTTTAATTTTTTTTTATCTTTTATTGATCTTGAGTGATCAAAAACTCACAACAAACCTCTCAGAAATTAGAAACATAAAGAAATCAGTAGAATACTGAAAACACTGTATTATTTCTTAATGTCTTACCATTGTGACCTGCTACCCTGGGAGGATCTTGCGCAGTGGCCTCCTGGTGACTGTTGGCTCCTTGGGCTTCTTCCGAGGCCGGCCCATCCTTCTCTTAAAGAAATCTCTCTCTCTGTCTCCTGAAAAGAAAGCTTTACAGGTAATAAATGATGCTAAGCTAAATGGTGCTAAGCTAATCTCTCAACCAGAAACTACAAACTAAATTAGTTATAAAGTCTAAACAGTAAAAACAATTAATAATAGCACTAAAACAGTAAAAGTATTTAGCCTTTAAAAAGGCTTTTGGGGTGAAAAATTAAATTTTTCGTCTGAAGAAAGCAAGAGTACAGAAAGCAAGAGTCCAGAAAATGTCACTTTCTGTCACTTTCTGTGTCGCTTAGCAACAGTCTGTTATAAACATACCTTCATATGTAGCAGCTCTGAGCAGCCAATCAGGAGCCACATATTTAAACAAACATTTCTTTAAACATAAACTTTTTTTCATATTTGCACCTTTGCCTATACATGTTTGATATATTTGTGAGTAAAATTATTATTAAATTAATAAAAAGTAATTATTTTTGCCAAAAACTTAAACAAGCCTTTAGCAACTCAATTTTATTCATTTTAATTATTTTTAGAGGTTGCATAGATTCATTCTTGAAATATCATCTGTCAATTATCTACCTTTTAATGTTTAATAGAGGGAAAGTACAACTTTAAGAATTCTTCATTGCAATGATTCCTTCTGTCCACTAGAAGGCAGTAAAGATCCCCCCTCTTTTTCACTCATTTACAAGGTCAGGTTTTCCCACCGCATCGAGACTGGAACTGATTGCACTGCAGGACCCTCATTTTGTTTTGTTTTGTCTGTATTGAAGCCTCATGATGCACACATGACCCTGATGTGGTGTCACTTTAATCCGGGTTCATATTTCACCATTTTATTGCATATTTATTTCAGAAGAATTTTAAGAATTTATTTCCCCTTAGAGACCTGCTGCTTTGGGAAATGGGTGCGGTGCGTTGCGGTGCGGTGCTGTGTGGTGCTGTGCGGTGCAAGATTACACCAAGTCCCCTGGATTTTCAGTCTGTCCTTTTTCTGATGTCTTCAACCCTGGTGCTGAGGTTCCCCACTTGAGTTAGAGACATGCTGAACTGGCCAATATTTTCATGGATATATTCAAGACACAGACACAGATCCTCTTAAAAAACGCTGCCAGATCAGAAAAATGGACTTGGTTGAAAATATACAACATACAAGACAATGATAAATGATCTTGGGAGGCTAGATTTTGGTGTTTTTAATGTCTACACCTTCTTTCTTTTCTTTTTTTTTTTGTCTCTTTGTGCTTGCTTTTGTGCCCATTATGAGTTATTTTGCATACTGGGTCTTTTGCAGCGTGCTTTTTTTTCACTGTATGAGGCATAAGATGACATAAATTGGGTGTTATTTTTACACTTTTTTATTTATTTTTTTTATAAATACCTTAAAAAGGGCCAAAAGTCAGGATTGCATAGAGAAGGTTCACCTTGCGTTGTTGCAGTAGCACCCTGGACAAGGTCAGCTCCCCCCTATTAGAAGATGGTGGACCAATGCAACGTCTGCATTGCCGAGGTAAGAGTTGTGTTCCAGCTAAAAACAATGTGAGCCACAGAAAGGGTTTGTCTTCTATATTTTCATTTATTACAGCACAGCGATTAAAGCACAGTGTTGTGCATTCTCCCTGTTTGGGATTTTAGTTATGACTGTTGTGACGTTTCCACTCAGGACGTTTATTATGACACTTCATCCAGTTTAGACAGGTGTTGGACTTCAATACATTCTATTGAATACAAAAACAAACTTAGTAGGTATAAGGCCAATATTTTTATATGACACATTATATGACAGCCAGCACAATAAAATATATAAATAAACAGCATGATTTAAAAAATGTTTAAATGTTCTTGTATTTCAAATGCTGTTACAAACGGGGGAACTGGGTATTTTAAACTATCAAGTTTGATTTTTCATACTTCATCTGATCTTAATTTGTGATGAATGCCACCCATAGATTATTATAACAGAATTGAGAAGTTTTTTTCATTTAGAAGAAGATTAGATCATCTGTGCGTCTGTGTTGCATGTTCATTTTGTGAAGTCACATGTTTCTTGTGTGTTAATTTAATCGCCAGATTTGTACGAATGGTTCTGGTCCATGCATGTCTCAGTCTACACTCCCTCTGCAGTTCTCTGTAGTCCAGACACAACTCCCTGCCATCTTGGTCATCTAGTGTTAGGTAGCGCCTCTTTTCCCCTTCACTCATCCACCTCGGTCTTATCCTGAACTTACACATACACAAAGCTTACGAACCATCAGCTTGGTTAAAATACCCGTCTAAGCAGAAAAGAGACACCTGCTGTACTTAACCTTTAGGTAAAAAAGTAAAACGAAAAACCTTCTTGATGAAAAAGATGTCAACGTTATTCAGGGTTCTTTGGTGGGTTCTCATTTTACTTTGCTGAATTGTTGCTGTTCTGCTGCCTCAGTTCAGACATTACAGACCTGCCTTTCTCCAGCGGCGTAGACTGGATAAACGGCCTCTTACTTAGATTGTCGTTCCTGGTGCAGCAGACACAAAACAGCAGAGTCGAGAAAATGGTGCTGCACAGTAGGATTGTAATCTGTCCTTTCTGTAAATTCTCAGTCTGTAAGATTTGCACTAGAATTTCAATCAAGATCCTAATCCTCTCAATTGAGCGGATGGGTGGGTCAGGTTTTTGCAACCTCTTACTCCTCCTCCAGGAAGGGTGTGGCTATTTTGATCAGTAAAAACTTTCATTTCAATCCCTCACATGTGTTAAAGACAATCAAGGCCATTTTGTAATCATTAAGCTTTGTGGTGGTGAATTAACTATCACCTCAATCCCTCTCTTGACAAACTCCCACCGGGTTCTTCTCCTCCTCCTTCAGGCCAGGCTAGAATGCACATTCTTTATGCTCTGACATTGGATTTTCTGATGTTTGGAGGGAGTTTCACCCCATCGACCTAGACTTCACCCTTTTATATGCATCATATTAAATTTTCACTATTCACTATCTTTATTCCATCTTTCCTGTATTATTGGCAATGTCATGTCATGTGATCATGCTCCCCTGTACTTGATTAATTCATTCTCTGAAGAGAGGATGATAAATGTATCTCATACTTTAATTTGAAATTTAGAATTCTATTAATTCGTCATCGATTGATAATCCCATGATCCTTTGGGAGACCTGTAAGGCTTTTCCTGGGGTCTGGACATTTCCTATTTGGCGGTGACACGTCCGTGAGCTGGCGGGGGAAGGAAGCGCAGAGGCGGAATATACTGCGATTTATTAAACACAAAGGAAAACGGCGCGAGGGCCTAAAACAGTGAAAACTAAGGGGGAGAACAAAAACAAACCCGCTGGCGTGTGGCGATTGCCAGAACTGAAAACAACCCTAATAATACGTTGCACGGTCCACATAAAATGTCACAGCCCCGAATGGCTGCTCAGAAGCGCCTTATAACCGCCCTGGTGTCATGCAGATTGGTGGCAGGTGAGTCTCCAGCTTCACCTAATCGTGACAAGCGGCCAGAAAGCACAAACAATGAACAATACAAGACCCTGACAGCCAAATTACAGAAGGAACATATAACAGCCACAACCCTAATTTTATTTAAGGAATTGAAAGACACTTGTGATGCATTGAACACACTCTTCATTCAGAACTCAGAGCACAACTTAGATTTGCTAGGCAGAAGTTATATGAGTCTGGGAATAAACCAGGTCCATAACCTCGCTAGAACAAGGGCAGGTTCTCAAAATATTACTTGTATCACTATTTCAGATGTCTAAGAACTTAACTCTAATGGAGACCTTTATTTTTACCTAAGGCATTTAAATTTTATTTAATTAAAAATTACCAAGGGTCACTGAGGCCCAAAAACTGTTACTGAATGCCCCATCTGAATGCCATGTCTTCAGGCAGGACCCCGGGGCAGGATGGATTTTGGTGCGAGATTTATAAAGGGTTTAATAATGTCCTCTTGGAACCCCTGTGGCCATTATGAATCAATCATTTGAAAGTGGAATCTTACACCCAACCCTCAGGGAGGCAAATATATCTCTTAAGAAAAGAGATCTGTTTGAAAAGGCCTAATAGCTCTTTTATTTAAGAAAGTCCAATAGCTCTCCTAAATACAGATCAGAAGCTGCTCTTCAAAATACTAGCTATTTGGATGGAGAAAGTGCTACCCCACAAGATCAGATTGGATTTGTAATTCATAAAATTACAAATTTTATTTTATTTATTTTCAGTTTCTACGATAAAAAGAGGAGACTTCTAAATATTCTTCAGGTCTCACAGAGTTACAGGGACCTGGCCTTGGTTTTTTCCTTCAATGTAGAGAAGGCATTTGACCGAGTTGAATGGTCTTACATGTTCTTTGCTTTTGAACAATTTGATTTGGGGAAGAATTTTATTAAATGGATTAAAGTTCTGTATAATAGGCCAGTTGCAGCAGTTTGAACTAGTGAACTATGATCCAGTAGTTTTGCTCTCCACCATGGAAATAGGCAGGATGATCTTCTCAGCCCTCTTCTCTTTGACTATTGAACCACTAGCGCAGGTCATAAGAGTGGATGCACTAATTCCTGATTAATTCCCAGATTAATGAAAGGATGCCCAAGATATCATTGTAATTGGACGACATATTGCTACTTCTGTCCCAACCATGAATATCTATCCCTCGTTTTACTGAATAATTTTATTATTTAGTTTGTTCTCTGGATATAGAATCAACCTGACAAAATCAGAGGCTATGCTCTTACGTCTAGTGACATCCATTCCTGACACATGTAGAAGAAAATTTTCACCACACAAGGAAGGAAGGTGTGGACCGCGGAAGAAGTTTCCAGATGAGTTTATTGAAAAGAGTTTATTGAAAAAGATCCACCCCCAGACTGTGGATGCACAGTGTGTTTTCAACTTGAACCCCAACATGGCACTTAGTTCATTTAAGGCCTCATTAACAAAATGTCGCTTGAAATAATGCCCCACCAAGGGATAATTTCATTGATTAAAGCCTTTGCTACTGCCCACCCATGGCACGCTTTGCAGGAAACACCTCCACCCATGTTACACAGCACAGCACATGGTGACACAATGAAATGTGTCCTCTGCTTTGAACCATCACACTTAGTGAGCAATGGGCAGCCATGAAAGGCACCCTGGGAGCAGTCTGTGGGGACGGTGCTTTGCTCAGTTGCACATCAGTGTCACCTTGGCGGTTCAGGATTTGAACTTGCAGCCTTATAATTACGGGGCCTGTAACTCTGCTCAGTTAATCACGAGACACAAGCAATTCCCTTTTTAACAGCCATTTATTGCATCTTCAGTATGTCCTGAGAACTAAGATAAATAGACAAAAATGTAAATCAGCAAACATAAAGAAAAATTATAAACACAAAATCCGTACATTATAACAGTGATTAGCACGCTGCTATTCGCTAATGCACTGTTACGTCCTGGTCTAGGTCAGGAACGTGAACAATTAGAAAGAGGGAGGGAAACGCCACTAACGTCATCTTGCTGAGTTTCTCAAACAGTTTTGGGGGGATGATGGTTTTGAATGCTGAACTGGAGCCATAGGTCTCTTTAAGGAGGCTCTTTATTTCTTTATTTTTAACTACTTTAATTTAAATGCAATTATCTTCATTTTTGCTCATCATCTAACAGTTGTTTGTCCACATAGTGAAAGACAACAGACATTTAAAGATTTAATTTTTAAATTTTTCCTTATTTAGATGTTATGTCTTCCACAAACAGGACATCCAGACTGCATCTCCTCTTCCACCTTCAAAACCTTTGCTGGCCATCAGGATCCAGGTTTCGCACATGGACTGTCCTCAGGGATGAGTCCTCTCCCCACAGCGCTCCAGGATTGTCTCCAGAACTACTGAAACGAGTCAGAGGGACATAAAATCAACATTCCAAGTGAGAAACATTATTACCATTAACTGCTGGTTTTATAGACCACCAACCTGCTTGGGCGAGTGAAGTTTAATGTCACCGTAAAAGAATTTCACAGATACAGGAGACAGTATGAATCGTTTTTGAAGGTAAATCATGCTGGATTAGGGAGTAGCCTCATGTAATGCAAGTAAACAGGAAGTGTTTTTTAAATTGCGTATTAAACACTAGCAAACAGCCACTCTGAAAACAGACTCCACAGGGAGTTGAACCCCGCCCTGATCATGAAGGTCAGGTGTGCCACCACCGGAGCCTTTTTTTTTGGCTTTTTTTGCTACTACTATTAATTATTTAAGTATTTAAGTATGAGGCGCCCCCTAGAACATATTTCAACAAAATAGATGTTTGTATGTGCGAAGTTTGCATGTAGAAGCGTCAGGAATATATGGCGTATGTGCGAGGTTTGTATGTAGATGCGTGAGGAATATATGGCATATGTGCGAGGTTTGTATGTAGATGTGTGAGGAAAGGTAGTGTATGTGCGAGGTTTTCTTGATAAATGACAGAGGGGGCGTCTCATATACAGGCAATGTACAGGTTAAATTAATTCCAATTGTGTCCAATTCATCTCCAATTGGCCTAGTTGTTTTGTGGGGGAAACCGGAGAACCCGGAGAAAACCCACGCTGGCACGGGGAGATACAGGCAATTCTCCACACAGAAGGAAATTTCCTGGCTGCGAGACAAGGTGCTAACCACAATGTCACCGTGTCGCCCGTTACTAAATACTTACCTTAATACTTACCTGTACTAGTGATCACTATTGGTACTGCTAGTGTTACTAATAGTGGTACTAGTAAGGTGGAAGGAGGAAGCACATCTCCGTAGCCAGGTCCCAGATGCCAGGAATGGAGTTCAGCTCCTCGATGACGTCTTCTGGAAGATCAATCTCCTGACTGGCTTCCTGATTGGGTCCCTGTGGACTGTCTGCTGCTGGACTGTCCTCCATCTGGTTCTGAAGTGCAGTTCTTCGCGCCACCTCTCTGTAGTAGGGCTCCTGAAGATGGTGGCGTACCCGAAGAATCCAGCGCTCCTCTTCGCTCTCAGATGTGCTGGTGGAGGGCTGATGAGCGCCGGTGACGGAGGTGACTGGAACCACACTGGGCAGAGGTGTGGCAAGACCATCCTGTTGCCTGCTGCATGGAGGCAGGAAGCCCATCTCCACAGCCAGGTCCCAGATGCCAGGAATGGAGCTCAGCTCCATTACAGCGTCCTCAGGAAGTCTGATCTCCTGATTAGCTTCCTGATTGGGTGCCTGTGGAGCATCCTGCACCTGCCGCATACAGGGCCTGCTCCACGGCAGAGCTGGAGGGGAGTTGGTGACCCTCACACATGCCAACGGTATACCTGAGTAGTACAGTGACATGAATACATTGAGATTTTTTTTTTTTTAATTTACTGACTGTGATACCTTAAAATTGACCATATATGTTTATACTGGATTTACAGTGGGCTTCACCTCTGGGTTTTTAATTTTTTAATTTTTTTTTTATCTTTTTATTGATCTTGAGTGATCAAAAACTCACAACAAACCTCTCAGAAATTAGAAACATAAAGAAATCAGTAGAATACTGAAAACACTGTATTATTTCTTAATGTCTTACCAGTGTGACCTGCTACCCTTGGGAGGATCTTGCGCAGTGGCCTCCTGGTGACTGTTGGCTCCTTGGGCTTCTTCCGAGGCCGGCCCATCCTTCTCTTAAAGAAATCTCTCTCTCTGTCTCCTGAAAAGAAAGCTTTACAGGTAATAAATGATGCTAAGCTAAATGGTGCTAAGCTAATCTCTCAACCAGAAACTACAAACTAAATTAGTTATAAAGTCTAAACAGTAAAAACAATTAATAATAGCACTAAAACAGTAAAAGTATTTAGCCTTTAAAAAGGCTTTTGGGGTGAAAAATTAAATTTTTCGTCTGAAGAAAGCAAGAGTACAGAAAAGCAAGAGTCCAGAAAATGTCACTTTCTGTCACTTTCTGTGTCGCTTAGCAACAGTCTGTTATAAACATACCTTCATATGTAGCAGCTCTGAGCAGCCAATCAGGAGCCACATATTTAAACAAACATTTCTTTAAACATAAACTTTTTTTCATATTTGCACCTTTGCCTATACATGTTTGATATATTTGTGAGTAAAATTATTATTAAATTAATAAAAAGTAATTATTTTTGCCAAAAACTTAAACAAGCCTTTAGCAACTCAATTTTATTCATTTTAATTATTTTTAGAGGTTGCATAGATTCATTCTTGAAATATCATCTGTCAATTATCTACCTTTTAATGTTTAATAGAGGGAAAGTACAACTTTAAGAATTCTTCATTGCAATGATTCCTTCTGTCCACTAGAAGGCAGTAAAGATCCCCCCTCTTTTTCACTCATTTACAAGGTCAGGTTTTCCCACCGCATCGAGACTGGAACTGATTGCACTGCAGGACCCTCATTTTGTTTTGTTTTGTCTGTATTGAAGCCTCATGATGCACACATGACCCTGATGTGGTGTCACTTTAATCCGGGTTCATATTTCACCATTTTTATTTGCATATTTATTTCAGAAGAATTTTTAAGAATTTATTTCCCCTTAGAGACCTGCTGCTTTGGGAAATGGGTGCGGTGCGTTGCGGTGCGGTGCTGTGTGGTGCTGTGCGGTGCAAGATTTACACCAAGTCCCCTGGATTTTCAGTCTGTCCTTTTTCTGATGTCTTCAACCCTGGTGCTGAGGTTCCCCACTTGAGTTAGAGACATGCTGAACTGGCCAATATTTTCATGGATATATTCAAGACACAGACACAGATCCTCTTAAAAAACGCTGCCAGATCAGAAAAATGGACTTGGTTGAAAATATACAACATACAAGACAATGATAAATGATCTTGGGAGGCTAGATTTTGTGTTTTTAATGTCTACACCTTCTTTCTTTTCTTTTTTTTTTGTCTCTTTGTGCTTGCTTTTGTGCCCATTATGAGTTATTTTGCATACTGGGTCTTTTGCAGCATGCTTTTTTTTCACTGTATGAGGCATAAGATGACATAAATTGGGTGTTATTTTTACACTTTTTTATTTAGTTTTTTATAAATACCTTAAAAAGGGCCAGAAGTCAGGATTGCATAGAGAAGGTTCACCTTGCGTTGTTGCAGTAGCACCCTGGACAAGGTCAGCTCCCCCCTATTAGAAGATGGTGGACCAATGCAACGTCTGCATTGCCGAGGTAAGAGTTGTGTTCCAGCTAAAAACAATGTGAGCCACAGAAAGGGTTTGTCTTCTATATTTTAATTTATTACAGCACAGCGATTAAAGCACAGTGTTGTGCATTCTCCCTGTTTGGGATTTTAGTTATGACTGTTGTGACGTTTCCACTCAGGACGTTTATTATGACACTTCATCCAGTTTAGACAGGTGTTGGACTTCAATAAATTCTATTGAATACAAAAACAAACTTAGTAGGTATAAGGCCAATATTTTTATATGACACATTATATGACAGCCAGCACAATAAAATATATAAATAAACAGCATGATTTAAAAAATGTTTAAATGTTCTTGTATTTCAAATGCTGTTACAAACGGGGGAACTGGGTATTTTAAACTATCAAGTTTGATTTTTCATACTTCATCTGATCTTAATTTGTGATGAATGCCACCCATAGATTATTATAACAGAATTGAGAAGTTTTTTTCATTTAGAAGAAGATTAGATCATCTGTGCGTCTGTGTTGCATGTTCATTTTGTGAAGTCACATGTTTCTTGTGTGTTAATTTAATCGCCAGATTTGTACGAATGGTTCTGGTCCATGCATGTCTCAGTCTACACTCCCTCTGCAGTTCTCTGTAGTCCAGACACAACTCCCTGCCATCTTGGTCATCTAGTGTTAGGTAGCGCCTCTTTTCCCCTTCACTAATCCACCTCGGTCTTATCCTGAACTTACACATACACAAAGCTTACGAACCATCAGCTTGGTTAAAATACCCGTCTAAGCAGAAAAGAGACACCTGCTGTACTTAACCTTTAGGTAAAAAAGTAAAACGAAAAACCTTCTTGATGAAAAAGATGTCAACGTTATTCAGGGTTCTTTGGTGGGTTCTCATTTTACTTTGCTGAATTGTTGCTGTTCTGCTGCCTCAGTTCAGACATTACAGACCTGCCTTTCTCCAGCGGCGTAGACTGGATAAACGGCCTCTTACTTAGATTGTCGTTCCTGGTGCAGCAGACACAAAACAGCAGAGTCGAGAAAATGGTGCTGCACAGTAGGATTGTAATCTGTCCTTTCTGTAAATTCTCAGTCTGTAAGATTTGCACTAGAATTTCAATCAAGATCATAATCCTCTCAATTGAGCGGATGGGTGGGTCAGGTTTTTGCAACCTCTTACTCCTCCTCCAGGAAGGGTGTGGCTATTTTGATCAGTAAAAACTTTAATTTCAATCCCTCACCTGTGTTAAAGACAATCAAAGCCATTTTGTAATCATTAAGCTTTGTGGTGGTGAATTAACTATCACCTCAATCCCTCTCTTGACAAACTCCCACCGGGTTCTCCTCCTCCTCCTCCTTCAGGCCAGGCTAGAATGCACATTCTTTATGCTCTGACATTGGATTTTCTGATGTTTGGAGGGAGTTTCACCCCATCGACCTAGACTTCACCCTTTTATATGCATCATATTAAATTTTCACTATTCACTATCTTTATTCCATCTTTCCTGTATTATTGGCAATGTCATGTCATGTGATCATGCTCCCCTGTACTTGATTAATTCATTCTCTGAAGAGAGGATGATAAATGTATCTCATACTTTAATTTGAAATTTAGAATTCTATTAATTCGTCATCGATTGATAATCCCATGATCCTTTGGGAGACCTGTAAGGCTTTTTCCTGGGGTCTGGACATTTCCTATTTGGCGGTGACACGTCCGTGAGCTGGCGGGGGAAGGAAGCGCAGAGGCGGAATATACTGCGATTTATTAAACACAAAGGAAAACGGCGCGAGGGCCTAAAACAGTGAAAACTAAGGGGGAGAACAAAAACAAACCCGCTGGCGTGTGGCGATTGCCAGAACTGAAAACAACCCTAATAATACGTTGCACGGTCCACATAAAATGTCACAGCCCCGAATGGCTGCTCAGAAGCGCCTTATAACCGCCCTGGTGTCATGCAGATTGGTGGCAGGTGAGTCTCCAGCTTCACCTAATCGTGACAAGCGGCCAGAAAGCACAAACAATGAACAATAAAAGACCCTGACAGCCAAATTACAGAAGGAACATATAACAGCCACAACCCTAATTTTATTTAAGGAATTGAAAGACACTTGTGATGCATTGAACACACTCTTCATTCAGAACTCAGAGCACAACTTAGATTTGCTAGGCAGAAGTTATATGAGTCTGGGAATAAACCAGGTCCATAACCTCGCTAGAACAAGGGCAGGTTCTCAAAATATTACTTGTATCACTATTTCAGATGTCTAAGAACTTAACTCTAATGGAGACCTTTATTTTTACCTAAGGCATTTAAATTTTATTTAATTAAAAATTACCAAGGGTCACTGAGGCCCAAAAACTGTTACTGAATGCCCCATCTGAATGCCATGTCTTCAGGCAGGACCCCGGGGCAGGATGGATTTTGGTGCGAGATTTATAAAGGGTTTAATAATGTCCTCTTGGAACCCCTGTGGCCATTATGAATCAATCATTTGAAAGTGGAATCTTACACCCAACCCTCAGGGAGGCAAATATATCTCTTAAGAAAAGAGATCTGTTTGAAAAGGCCTAATAGCTCTTTTATTTAAGAAAGTCCAATAGCTCTCCTAAATACAGATCAGAAGCTGCTCTTCAAAATACTAGCTATTTGGATGGAGAAAGTGCTACCCCACAAGATCAGATTGGATTTGTAATTCATAAAATTACAAATTTTATTTTATTTATTTTCAGTTTCTACGATAAAAAGAGGAGACTTCTAAATATTCTTCAGGTCTCACAGAGTTACAGGGACCTGGCCTTGGTTTTTTCCTTCAATGTAGAGAAGGCATTTGACCGAGTTGAATGGTCTTACATGTTCTTTGCTTTTGAACAATTTGATTTGGGGAAGAATTTTATTAAATGGATTAAAGTTCTGTATAATAGGCCAGTTGCAGCAGTTTGAACTAGTGAACTATGATCCAGTAGTTTTGCTCTCCACCATGGAAATAGGCAGGATGATCTTCTCAGCCCTCTTCTCTTTGACTATTGAACCACTAGCGCAGGTCATAAGAGTGGATGCACTAATTCCTGATTAATTCCCAGATTAATGAAAGGATGCCCAAGATATCATTGTAATTGGACGACATATTGCTACTTCTGTCCCAACCATGAATATCTATCCCTCGTTTTACTGAATATTTTTATTATTTAGTTTGTTCTCTGGATATAGAATCAACCTGACAAAATCAGAGGCTATGCTCTTAAGTCTAGTGACATCCATTCCTGACACATGTAGAAGAAAATTTTCACCACACAAGGAAGGAAGGCGTGGACCGCGGAAGAAGTTTCCAGATGAGTATTGAAAAAGATCGCTGACTGCGCTCCAGGATGTTCTCCTCTCTGTTCACTTTTTATTCTGGGCATAAAGGCAATCATCTCACTTCCACAAGTTTCAGTTAACCAGGCGCTCAGAGTTCTTGATTCAATGCCAGTGGAAGGAGGCCTGCCAAAAAAATTTCAAAAGGGCTGAGGTTTGTGCGGTCGTGCTTCTGCATGCGCATGGCCATCAGGACCAAGGGAAGAGCCTCGGTCCAGCGTAGTCCTCTCGATTCACAGCATTTCATTAGTTTGCTTTTCAGGGTGCCATTTTCTCGCTCTACTGCACCCCCAGACTGTGGATGGTATGCACAGTGTGTTTTCAACTTAACCCCAACATGGCACTTAGTTCGTTTAAGGCCTCATTAACAAAATGTATCCCATTGTCGCTTGAAATAATGCCCCACCATGGGATGATTTCATTGATTAAAGCCTTTGCTACTGCCCACCCGTGGCACGCTTTGCAGGAAACACCTTGTAAGATTGGGCGTCGCAGGATCATGCTTTTGTTTTACATAGCGACCATCTACAAGAAGAAATGTGACATTCCTGTGCCAATTGTTGTGCATGAAGATTCAACACCTCTTTTTTTCGTGCCTTTTGTCGGATGGCAACGTGTGAGGTGTCGGCCGTCAGGACCGCCCACTCTCTTTGTCTTCCCCAGATGGGAGGCACCGGGGGACGTGACATCAGAAACAACAGGTTCTGATTGGTCTGTGACAACTTCCTTTAGGCCAGTGACAACTTCCTGTAGGCCAGGGGTATACTGGTCTGCTCACATGTGGGAAAGGGGCTTTTCTTTTTTCTTTTCTTTTCTTTCCCAGCTGTCTTTCCATCGAAACCGGATCTTCTGGTTTTCGAGCCTGCTCTATCATCTCATTATTTCTCATGGCTCTGCCTCTTTCTCTCTCTCTCTCCCCCTTTACTCTTTCTTCTCATTTTTGTTTTCTCTGTAATCTTGGTACCTTTTCACATTCAATATTCACATGTAACTACAATAATTATTTACCGGTGTTAATAAATTAGAAACTGTTCATTTTTAACCTCTATTGTGCCATTTCTCTTTCTGCCAGGTAACATCAAGTTGGAGTGGTTGAATATAGTGCTTTTGTGTGGAGGGAGAAGGAGTTTTACACTCTGTTCTCTCTCTACCACGGTCTCTTTTACAACCTCCACCCATGTTACACAGCACAGCACATGGTGACACAATGAAATGTGTCCTCTGCTTTGAACCATTTGCTCAGTTGCACATCAGTGTCACCTTGGCGGTTCAGGATTTGAACTTGCAGCCTTATGATTACGGGGCCTGTAACTCTGCTCAGTTAATCACGAGACACAAGCAATTCCATTTTTAACAGGCATTTATTTAATGTTCAGTATGTCCTGAGAACTAAGATACATATGTAGCCCTGCTGATATTTATTTTATTCTGTTGATATTTTATTTATTTTATAGAACTGATAAATGCCTGGATAAGGTGTTTATTTATTGTTTATTTATTGTATGGAGGAATAATTGTTGTATTTGCATTTAATTAACTTTTTATATAAGTAAAGTATTTCTTTTCGGTAATGTGTGTACTACCTGCCTACTGTGTGTGAGGGGGGGTGATTGGTTGGAGAGACGGGAAGAGAAGGGAGAGGAGAAGGATGGAGGACGGACGCGAGGTGCAGTAAAGTTACCTGCGAGTCCGGTTGAAATATATACATAGCACATGTATTTATACCCTCAGGAACATATTGTGCTAGTGGGAAACGGATAGTGACCCATTACGATAGCGGATATTATAGACAGATTACGATCGCAAAAACTAAGCGGTGAATCCGACGCGGTACGCGGGTCACGGAAGGGAAGACGCGGACGTCAGGTCGCCAACGCGGAGGCCAGGACCGAGCGAGCTCTGCTGGACACCAGGACCGATCCTGAGAAGGCTCCTTCATGCCGTTCAGCGGATGACGGAGTAAGGAGGTACCTGGTATTTTTTGGTTTATTGCTCTACGCGAGTGAAGCAGCCATTTTATGTTTCGGCTACCACGCACCCGAGCAGCGACTCAGGCCTGCAACGAGTAGTGTGGGGTACCCGGGTTATTTCAACTATTGACTTTTTGAGTTATTGAGAGTTCGAGGACTTTTACTTTTGAGTTGTTATATATGTGTTGAGTGAAATATTATTTTATCTAATTGTTCATGTTCTAATCATTAATGTAATATGTAAATATATTTAGTAAATTATTTGTGTGTGTTAGAATACTTGTGGTGTGTTAATTTGTGTATTTAGTGGTTTTCCTTAATGGTAAGAAGTGGGAGAAAATGAGCATATCCAAAATTTAACACTAGTTTTACAAGTTAAATACTGGGGTTCAGAGGGAACCCAGGGAGCGTATCCCTGGCTGGGCTAGGGGCGCTACACATAGACAAAAATTGAAATCAGCAAACAGACAAGAAAAATTCTAAACACAAAATCCGTACATTATAACAGTGATTAGCACACTGCTATTCACTAATGCACTGTTACGTCCTGGTCTAGGTCAGGAACGTGAACAATTAGAAAGAGGGAGGGAAACGCCACAGGTCATTTTAATAAATCGAAAACAGTACAAGTCGAGCCTTGAAACAAGACTACAGTCAGGCCAGGAAAAAGCACAGGGTTGACTACTGTGAACAGGGCATCTGTCTGGCGTATTTCCTCATTCTCCCTTTCCTCCCCTCTCTCCTCTTTCCTTCCGTCGCAGCAGACCCACGCCATCTTTAACGGCCTCACTCCGACGGGAGCACCAATCAAAGTCAGGTATGGGAGGAGCTCCGAAAATTACAGGCTCCTCCTACAAAAAGGAAAACAAACCAGATAGAGAACACAGACAGCACATCACATGACCACGGGACGTAACACTTTTGGTAATTTTACATGCATAATAACACAGTTTCTCATACCTCGTTGGCCATGTTAGCTCAAGGGGAGAAAACAGGAAACATCTCTTCATAAGATCTCTTCATTTACACTTTGCCTTGATATTAATTTCAGCTGAGCACACGCATTCTACTTAACACTAGAACTCCCAGGTTTTTCTGACCCCCTCAGCCCTACCAGAGGTGGCCCAAATGGCCCCTTGGTTTGAAACTAACAACTCAATCACTGACAAATGACCCCATTCATTTGTAAATGTGTGGCCGATTGGAATGTGTCACTCCCCTTCCCCCCCCAAGAAGTGTACTCTAACACTGTCGTGTACTAAGTGTACGGTAGCTGCCTGTGTGTGATACCTTCACATTCACCTTCACAAAAGCTTACCATATCTATACAAAATATCCCACACACTGACTGACCTGCAAATATGAAAGACACAAATTCACCAAATATAGAAATACAGGTGTGTTTTATTTATTAAAAACAGACTGAAAATAGAATGAAAAGTTGCTAATAGAATGAAATGAAGGAAACATGCTAACACATCTGTCTCCAATGTATGTTTGTTCATAAATGTCATAACCTGAGTGAAGTCATGGTCCATGGTTGATAAACATGCTCATACATGTACAGAATCATCACTGAATTATAAAACAAAAAAAAATCAAATAAAAATAATATAAACTAAATAAACAAATAAATAAATAAAGTAAAAAATAATTCTCAGTTCCAATTCATCATATCAGTGGTTACTATCCCACGCAGTGTGTCTGTCTGTCTGTTTCAAAGTCTGTGTTTGCAGACCCAGTGACCATTGTAGAGATCATACAAAAACAAAATTCACTCTTTGTTTTATAATTCAGTCATGATTCTGCTCAGGTATGAGCATGTTATCAACCATGGACCATGACTTCACTCAGCTTATGACATTTTTGTACAAATATTCATTGGAGACTGATGTGTTCATTTTCATTCATTTTCATTCTATTCATTTCATTCTATTAGCAACTTTTCATTTTATCCTATTTTAATAAATAAAACACACTTGTGTTTCTATATTTTGTGAATGTGTGTATTTCATACTTGCAGGTCAGTCAGTGTGTGGGATATTTTGTATAATTTTGTAAGCTTTTGTGAAGGTTTCAATGTCACACACATACTGTAGCTTTGGCCTGTCTTGAAGCAGTGATGTGGGTAAAGAAATGTAAATATGCCAGGGTTCACAGGTAACTAGTGTTTTTGCACAACAAAAGCAGGAGGATGATGGAGCTGATTGCCTCTCCACAGGAGGTTAAAGGTGCTGAAAGCAGAGAACTTCCTTTTGTGCTGAAATGGATAAAATCTCACTGCACATAGCCTACTACTTCAGTGCCACCAAGAATTCTGTGGTTTACGAACCTCCTCTCCAAAAAAAGAACATGCAGAGAAGACTCACCTCTCAGCAGGCCTTGGAAATTCTCCTGAGTGAAGTAAACCCTTGTGACTCGGATGGAGAAGACATAGAACTTCAGCCAGATTCGGAGCCGTCTGATCAGTCTTCAGGTTAATTTTTATTTCATATTATTTCCTATTTCATTTCAAACAAGTAAGTGGAAAAGACCAAAAAAGCAGAGCAGAGTGACAGAAATATCTTCTCTGCCTTTTTTATATTTTCCACTTTTTTGTTTGTGCACCTTAGCAGACATTCACTGCCATCGGAAGTGCAAGACATTTTTCTGCTTTAGTTGTATCTTTTTATTTAGTAAGATATTTCAGAATTATTATTAGTATCTGTGCATGCATTTGTGATATCATTTGACTTTCCCATTGCTCACAATTTGAATTTGTTCATACTGCAGATGAGGAGACTGCTTCTCAACCTAAAAAGAGAGCTCGTTTGGGGACTGACCTGACAGAGACAGCGAAAGATGGCACAGTGTGGCGTGAAGAACAGGTGGGGACGCGTCTCCCTTTCACCCCAATAGAAGCATACGCCGCAGATGGAGAGCCAACGGCTAAGGCCAGAAGAAGTATCTCGAGTTGCCTTCAGAGCTTCCTGTGTTTCATCACTCTTGACATGCTTCGTAGCATTCAAGAATGGACGATCCAACATGTACAGCAAACCGAGCATGCTCATTGGTTCATGGGCCTCCCTGAACTAATGGCATTTATCGCAATTGTCATCTTGCGGGGGCTTACCAAGGTTCCATTGCTACGTGACTGCTGGTCAGCAAACCTGGGAAACCCACAGATCATTGGAACTATGCCGTGAAACCGCTTCCAAGACATCATGCGACACCTACGCTTTGATGACAGGTCCACCCGCAGTGATCGAGCAAAGACAGACAAGTTTGCTGCAATTTCCAGTGTGTGGGGATCATTTTTCACCAACTGCATCACGTCCTACAACCCTGGTCTACATATCACCGTTGGTGAACAGCTTTTCCCGTCAAAGACTCGCTGCTGTTTCCTGCAGTATATTGCAACTAAACCTGATAAGTTTGGGATCAAGTTTTGGGTCCAAGTACATTTGCAATGTCCTCCCATATGTTGGCGAGGACCCCAGTCGTCCCAGTGGGGAGAGACTGTCTGAAAACGTAGTGATGAGGCTGATGGAACCATTCCTAGACAAGGCCAGAAATGTTACCACGGACAATTTCTTCACATCGCTGTCACTTGCGCAAAAACTGCTTCGCCGGAAAACCACCATCCTCGGCACAGTCAACAAGATTGGCCGGGAAATTCCTCAATCCGCCAGACAAACAGATCGCAGTGAATTCACCACTCAGGTATGTTGCAGGTCTTTTGTGGTTTTTAGAAACAACACCTCCAAAAGTGTCATTGTGTGTAAAAGTGCTATGAAAATAACAATTTCTTATTTATTAGGTGTTTTCAACCACTGATGCCACACTGACGGCGTATTCGGCCAAACGGAAGAAGACCGTCTATGTTCTTAGCAGCATGCACAGCGTGGTTCAGACTGATAATACCACCAAAAGGAAGCCAAACACTGTCACCCTTTACAACACCACAAAGTGTGGCGTGGATGTGATGGACCAGATGGTGCGGGAGTACACTGTCCGCAGAGGAACACGCCGCTGGCCAGTTGCCGTGTTCTATAATATGATTGACATGGCAGCATTGAATGCACATGTGCTATATCAAGCATGCACCGGGAAGCAGGAAAGACGGGTGGACTTCCTGGTGGAGCTTGCACGAGAGTTGGCTAGCTCTCATATGGCGGCGAAGAAGGCAAGAAATGAACAATTGCTTCGGACACAACCCTCCACACCTGGCCCTGGAAAAAGAGCCACGTGCCAGGTCAAACACCAGTGCAAGAACAATCATGCCACTGTGCGATGTGTTCACTGCTACAGATACACATGTGGTAAATGCAGACTGGAGATGCCATGGCAGTGCCAAGATTGTGAGTGATTGCTGAAATGTACTCACTCACTTTTCATTATTATTTGTAAATATTAATACAAATGGTTGGTTTGTTTTTTTATTTTATTTTGTACAGTTTTTATCAATAAACCTCTTCAACAAAGGAAAAAAACCCTGTGTGTTCATTTCTCCCTAAGATATCAAAGTGAAACACAAGTGTCCTTGGAGTGGCTCAGCATGGCCCCGCCTTGTTTACATAACTAAAGCATCTGTTCACAGGTGATTAAGGAAATTAGTTCAAAGTCTTCCAGACCATCGGCTGTCCTGTGGGTTTTACAGGTAGAAAAGCCAAATGCCTGCTCTCTGGGACTGCTTCAGGTCCGCTTCCTTACCCACCAGGCCCCCACTGCCTCCTATGAACGGTCTTCATGGGGAAAGATGTTGAATTTATAATAATAACTGATCATTTATAATTTACTGAATTTGTCAAGTTAATACATTGAGTTGTTTGCCTGTACATGGCAGTGTAGTTTCTCTGTACGATTTCTGTCATGGAGGAATGTTCTTTTTCCAAGTGAAAAAGAACATTGGACCAAGTGAAAATGATTAAGGAAAGAAGAAAGAGAAGAAATGTAATCACATTTCTTGATTAAAGACAATTTAAATAAAAAAGGAATCTGGTGCGGACATTTTTTTTCTTTTTGACCAGAAGTTTGCAGTTGTGCTTAACAATGCCACCCATAGATGTTTTTTTCTC
Organism: Denticeps clupeoides; assembly: GCF_900700375.1. Taxonomy (NCBI): domain Eukaryota; kingdom Metazoa; phylum Chordata; class Actinopteri; order Clupeiformes; family Denticipitidae; genus Denticeps; species Denticeps clupeoides. Next base: position 14,344 of record NW_021629789.1, on the reverse strand, counting down.
TTGTAAGTGAATTAAGAAGTTTAGCACAAGCAAGATTTTTCTAAAGTACAAGGAGATTAGATCATCTGTGGGTGGGTGTGTGTGTGTGTTGCAAGTTGAATTCTTTGAATGTGTGTTAATTTTCTCACCTGATATGTATAAATGGTTCTGGCCCATGCGTGTCTCAGTCTAAACTCCCTCTGCATGATGACAGTGAATTTCAGGAGACGTCCCTGAACACTGCTCCCCCTCACCATATCAGACAACCCAGTGTCTTCTGTGGAGACCTTCAAGTTCCTGGGTACCACCAGCTCCCAGGACCTGAAGTGGGAGACCAACATCTCCTTCATCCTGAAAAAGACCCAGCAGAGGATGTACCTGAGACAACTGAGAACATCCAGTCTTCCACTGCTTCCGCTGCTGATCCAGTTCACTGCAGTCAGAGTCCATCCTGGTGCTTCTCCTTCACAGTCTGGTATGAAGCAGCCACTCAACAGCACAGGAACAGGTTGCCTCCATCCAGGACCTGATCCTCTCAAGAACCAGAAAACATGGCAGAAGATCTGCAGACCAGGACCAGTCGACACAGGAACAGTTTTTTTCCCCTCGCCATCACCCTCCTAAACAACTGCGTGTGGTGATTCTCAGTAGGATTCTGTGCAGGGCGTGTTTAATCGATTACACTGCTTATGGTAACGCTGCCTGTTTTAATAGATTGAAGGGCTGTGTGTGATCTGGCCTGCTGAGTTCAGAGCACGTCAGGCAAAGATGCATTAATTAATTTTATTTTTAGTATGAGCGCCACTCATGCTGCTGAGCTGTGTAGTTCATAGAAATTATTTAGTCCAGTTAGTTTGTTGTGCTGGAGTAAAGAAAATGGTCCTTTTACAGCGGAAGCAATCTAAATCCAACCAGGGTAATAACTACCCCAGCCCACTAGGTGTCAGCCTAGCAGGAAGTCACTGTGACACTAGCGAGGAAGAATGCTTGCAAGCGTGATATCCTGTTTACAGTTTAGCGTTGCATTTATTTAGTTAAAATGCTAATATCATTAACACCAATGATAACTAGCTACAGAAAGCCTGTAGTCAACATTATTGTTTTTTGCCCATTAACCTTCATCAGTTATCCTTAGCCAACCATTCTATGTTAGCAATTGCTAGCTAAAGAGCATAGCCAGTAACTAAATGTTAGAAGACATAGCCCTGCTTCAGAAGCAGGCTAATGTGGTAGCATAAGCATATAGCATTCTAACTTCTTATGCGAGTTACAAGAAACCTGTTGGCCTGTTTTCTATTTTGCTGCTCTGTGCTAGGTGTGTTAACCAATAACCAAAGGCCAAATTAACTAAAAATTTGTCAATGGTTAGTCAATTACCATTTAATAAAAATGACATTTTTCTTCCCTTTTATGTTGGACTGACTAGAGGTTTTGTGATGTTTAATGTGATGTGATATTGGCTTTAATGAACCATTTTCCTGTCCTGCATCTCTGCATCTCGTCTTCTCTCCTTGTCCCTCTCTGGCATTACAAATGCTCATCCAAAGCATCTGACTGTTAGATAAAGCAGAACAACATAACATCAGGACTCATCTTGGCTTTTTTAAACGTGTACACCTTCTTTTGTGTTTTTTGTCTGTTTTTGCTCACTTTACTCCCAGTTATGAGTTATTTTGGTGGTATTTTAAGACAATCGCCCTTCTCTTTTTTAACTTACCTTGCAGCCCACCTCATGAGAAGTGGTGTGAATCTTTTGCAGCGTGCTTTATTTTTTCCTTAAAAAGGGGAGCTGGTGTAGATTGGGTGCTATATTTACACTTTTTAAAAATGAACTGTCTTAAAATATTTTATGTGATTATTTGCTGATGGTGAATATTCTCTAGCACCACTTTTTGCTTCTTTAGGAGTTTCATGGCTGTCACTCGTACCACCCCAACCCCAGTACCGCTCCAGGTCCACAATGAAGATGGCACTCCATAAAATGGTGGAATAAACAAACACCACATGCAAACTAACACGCTGCTTATTTCCCGTGTGATGTAAGTGATTTTCTGACTGATACTGCCTCAAGCCGAGTAAGTTTGTATATTTCGTACCTGTTCATGTTTGACACCGATGCTCTTTGACCCCTGCGCTCCCAACACTCGTTGCCTTTTCCTGCACCACATACAATCCTCGTTCTCCCAGTACGACCCCTTTTGGCCTGACTCCTCTCCAGCCAGTCTTCTCCGCAGTGACGTGTGGCTCCAATAGACCATAGTTTATTTGACAGAGCAGCGTGTTCCACGACTGAAGTATTTAACTTTCTAAATTCTGTCGTTCCTTTGAGTGCTGTATTCAGTTACTTGAACACATGGACTTATTGATGCTGCCTGTTCATGTAGAGTCAGCGATTGAGGTGAAATTAATTCCAGGTTGGATATTCGACCGATATTCATAAATTCACTATAAGCACAAAGACTTCTGTTTTTAACTTTCAATAGCTTCCACATAAACTGACCCTGTAACCCAAAACCAACGTAGAATTGTGCTGCTGCAAGGGACTAATCAGACACACCTAAATTGTAATGGGTTTTCTGCACCACTTATTTTATATTAATAGAATTATAAAAACATTTTATTAATAGCTTCAACACAAAATGATCCTGTGATCCAAAACAAACTGAGGTGTGTCTGACTAGTTTTAAAATTCAGGTAATAAATGATAAATGAATCCTTGATAAAAAATATCAATTTAGGAATGGGTGGCGGTTTTCGTAACATGAAAAGAATGCGTGATTTATTTGTGAGTTACATCGACCTGATCGACCTGACACTTGCTCAAGGAATTGGGCTGCAAGTTTTGGATATCACGGCATGCGCCGAGCACTTCCTGACGCTCCTGTATTTGGAACACGGAACACCTCACTCACCACTGTTGTCTTGCCCCAGCCACCTTTCCTGTTGATCACAGTGACCGATCATCTCTGTAGCGCGTGCCTGGTCCGGGTCCAGCTCCACTTCTTCAGACTGATCATCTGGATTGGACACCTCATTGCTCTGGCTGGACTCTTGTATTGCGGAGGAGGGATCAGGCTCTTCATTGTGACCTTTAGTCTGGATACATTTCCCCTCCAGGCCTTACTGTGACATTCTTGTTTCTGCTGGTCTGACCATGTTGTCCCCACAAGCTCCACTTGTGCCGCTGACCTGTCCCTCCTGTGCTAAATTGCCCTTCCCTCTGGTTCTGGCCATCAGCCTTTTCATCTGAGCTTCATACAGCACTTTGGAAACATCCAGCTGGATCTGACTGCCGCCAAGCTGATAAAGCGTCTGCAGACATTCAGCGATGTCAGTTCCACAGTGATGAATGTTCCACAGCACCAACTTGTCTTGTTCCCCCAAAACCACACGCTGTCCCTGTAGGAATTTTACAGTCAGTTCATTTAGCTGCTTCCCCAAATCCTGGACCAGGACAGCGAGCTCTACATTGACATTTCTCAAGTCGAAGTCAAAGTAAACCTTACTGTCATTTCCGCTCTATACTGTACAGCATATAGAGATATGACATGATGAGGCTCCACTTACATTAATGCAGAAAACAAATAGATATAATGGAATAAGAAAATAAATAAACTGGAAGTTTTACTGATGCAGCTCTTGTGGAAGAGGTCCTGTAGCAGAGGGTGAGATGTTCCTTGGCAGCCACGCGGAGATACAGTTAGATATACACGGTGAGGATGTGTGGAGGCAGGTTGGCCGCAAAAGTGCAGACACCGTTGGGCTTTTTTGCCGATGGAGGTGGTGCTGGTGGTCCAGGTGAGGTTGTCTAAGATGTGAACTCCCAGGTACTGATTACAGTTTCTACCATGGAACAGTGGACGCTGAGTGGTGTGTGGGTAGGTGGGTTAGTCTTCCTGAGACTGACAAGAAATCCAGTATCCAGTTGCAGAGGGAGGTGCTCAGTCCCATCTTGCTGAGTTTCTCAAACAGTTTTGGGGGAATGATGAGTTGGAGCCCATAGGTCTCTTTAAGGAGGGTCTTTATTTCTTTGTTTTTTACTACTTTAATTTAAATGCAATTATCTTCATTTTTGCTCATCATCTAACAGTCCTTTGTCTACATAGTGAAAGACAACAGACATTTAAAGATAAAATTTTTTTTTTCCTTATTTAGATGTTATGTCTTCCACAAACTGGACACAAGGAAAGCACCAGGTCCAAACTGCATCTCCTCTTCCTCCTTCAAAACCTTCTGGATCCAGGTTTCGCACATGGACTGTCCTCAGGGATGAGTCCTCTCCCCACAGCGCTCCAGGACCGGCTCTAGAACTACTGAAATTGGTCAGAGGGACATAAAATCAACATTCCAAGTGATTAGGGAGTAGCCTCATGTAATGCAAGTAAACAGGAAGTGTTTTTTTAAATTGCGTATTAAACACTAGCAAACAGCCACTCTGAAAACAGACTCCACAGGGAGTTGAACCCCGCCCTGATCATGAAGGTCAGGTGTGCCACCACCGGAGCCTTTTTTTTTTTGGCTTTTTCTGCTACTACTATTAATTATTTAAGTATTTAAGTATGAGGCGCCCCCTAGAACATATTTCAACAAAATAGATGTTTGCATGTGCGAAGTTTGCATGTAGAAGCGTCAGGAATATATGGCGTATGTGCGAGGTTTGTATGTAGATGCGTGAGGAATATATGGCGTATGTGTGAGGTTTGTATGTAGATGTAAGAGGAAAGATAGTGTATGTGCGAGGTTTTCTTGAGAAATGACAGAGGGGGCGCCTCATATACAGGCAATTTACAGGTTAAATTAATTCCAAATTGTGTCCAATTCATCTCCAATTGGCCTAGTTGTTTTGTGGGGGAAACCGGAGAACCCGGAGAAAACCCACGCTGGCACGGGGAGATACAGGCAATTCTCCACACAGAAGGAAATTTCCTTGCTGCGAGACAAGGTGCTAACCACAATGTCACCGTGTCGCCCGTTACTAAATACTTACCTTAATACTTACCTGTACTAGTGATCACTATTGGTACTGCTAGTATTACTAATAGTGGTACTAGTAAGGTGGAAGGAGGAAGCACATCTCCGTAGCCAGGTCCCAGATGCCAGGAATGGAGTTCAGCTCCTTGATGACGTCTTCTGGAAGACCAATCTCCTGACTGGCTTCCCGATTGGGTCCCTGTGGACTGTCTGCTGCTGGACTGTCCTCCATCTGGTTTTGAAGTGCAGTTCTTCGCGCCACCTCTCTGTAGTAGGGCTCCTGAAGATGGTGGCGTACCCGAAGAATCCAGCGCTCCTCTTCGCTCTCACATGTGCTGGTGGAGGGCTGATCAGTGCCGGTGATGGAGGTGACTGGAGCCACACTGGGCAGAGGCATGGCAGGACCATCCTGTTGCCTGCTGCATGGAGGCAGGAAGCCCATCTCCACAGCCAGGTCCTGGATGCCAGGAATGCAGCTCAGCTCCATTACAGCGTCCTCAGGAAGTCTGATCTCCTGATTAGCTTCCTGATTGGGTGCCTGTGGAGCATCCTGCACCTGCCGCATACATGGCCTGCTCGACGGCAGAGCTGGAGGGGAGTTGGTGACCCTCACACATGCCCACGGTATACCTGAGTAGTACAGTGACATGAATACATTGAGATTTTTTTTTTTATTTACTAACTTTGATACGTTCAAATTGACCATGTATGTTTATATTGGATTTACAGTGGGCTACACCTCTGGGTTTTTAATTTTTTAATTTTTTTTTTAATCTTTTTATTGATCTTGAGTGATCAAAAACTCACAACAAACTTTTTAGAAATTAGAATCAGAAATCAGTAGAATACTGAAAACACAGTATTATTTCTTAATGTCTTACCAGTGTGACCTGCTACCCTTGGGAGGATCTTGCGCAGTGGCCTCCTGGTGACTGTTGGCTCCTTGGGTTTCTTCCGAGGCCGGCCCATCCTTCTCTTAAAGAAATCTCTCTCTCCGTCTCCTGAAAAGAAAGCTTTACAGGTAATAAAGGATGCTAAGCTAAATTATGCTAAGCTTACCAGAAAATACAAACTAAATTAGTTATCAAGTCTAAACAGTAAAATAATTAATAATAGCAGTAAAACAGAAAAAGTAGTTAGCCTTTAAAAAGGCTTTTGGGGTTAAAAGTTCAATTTTTCTTCTGAAGAAAGCACAGAAGTAGAGAAAAGCAAGAGTCCAGAAAATGTCACTTTTTGTGTCGCTTAGCAACAGGCTGTTATAAACATACCTTAATATGTAACAGCACTGAGCAGCCAATCAAGAGCCACAAATTTAAACAAACAATTCTTTAAACCTAAACTTTTTTCATAATTGCACCGTTGCCTATCAGAACTGAAAATCAAGATTTTTTGGTGTAAATACATGTTTAATATATTTGTGAGTGTAATTATTATTAAATTAATAAAAGTAATTATTTTTTCCAAAAACTTAAACAAGCCTTTAGCAACTCGATTTTATTCATTTTAATTATTTTTAGAGGTTGCATAGATTCATTCTTGAAATATCATATTTCAATTATCTACTTTTTAGTGTTTAATAGAGGAAAAGTACATCTTTAGGAATTTTTCTTTGCAATGATTTCTTCTGTCCACTAGATGGCAGTAAAGATCCCCCTCTCTTTCACTCATTTACAAGGTCAGGTTTTCCCACCGCATCGAGACTGGAGCAGCAGTCACTGATGGCACTGCAGGACCCTCATTTTGTTTCCTTTGTCTGTATTGAAGCCTCATGATGCACTGTGACGTCCCGTGACAGACTATGGGTGTTTTCTGTTGTGTTTGTGTGTGTGTGTCTCTCTTTCTTTCTGTGTAATGTTGCAGGGTGGCTCCTCATCAGCCCATGATTGGACTCCTCCCACTTCCTGCCGTGATTGGTGGGCTGTAATCAGGAAGAGGGTTCAAAATGGTGGCTGCTTTGGTGAAGAAGAAGAGAGTTGGTGAAAAGAGGAGGAGACTGTTGTTGGTGAAGATAGACTGTTGTTGGTGAAGATAGACTGTTGTTGGTGAAGATAGACTGTTGTTGGTGAAGATAGACTGTTGTTGGTGAAGATAGACTGTTGTTGGTGAAGATAGACTGTTGTTGGTGAAGATAGACTGTTGTTGGTGAAGATAGACTGTTGTTGGTGAAGATAGACTGTTGTTGGTGAAGATAGACTGTTGTTGGTGAAGATAGACTGTTGTTGGTGAAGATAGACTGTTGTTGGTGAAGTGAAGTATTAGGACGAGAAGATAAGACTTAGACTGCCCAGACCTGTTTTGTGTTTCTGTTGTTTAAATGTCTTCGTTTGTAATAAAAGATTAGCCTTAAGTGTTGTTGCGTCGTTTTGGAGTTTATACTCATATGTCCCATTTGTTATGTCCCTGACCCTAGACCGGGGACGTAACAAATTTTGGGGGCTCGTCCGGGATTTCCTATTGCGTAGGTAGGATATTGTGTAGGCTGTGGACCTTGGCAACTGTTCTCATCTGGGTGAGTTTGAGTTTTTTTCTGTTTATGTGGGTTTTCTGGTGAACTCTGGATAGGTAGAGCTGTCCAGCTGGGTTCTGCCTTGAGCGGGTCCTTCCAACGGACGCTGTTTGTTATGTTTGTTTGTTGTTTTGGTTTATTGTTTTTGGGGAAAAATCCAGGGGGAGGTACGCGTCGAGCATTTCTGTCTCAGTCAGAGACTGGAAATGTTGCGAGCTTGCGTTTAAAGGTGTCTAAAACTGGTAACTTCCCTGAAGACTAGCTAGATCTTAGGTAGCTGGCTGGTTAGGTAGATTAGCAGCTGGAGTTCCTAGAATCCCACAGGAGCAGACTGACTTGTATACATCCCAGTGAGCCGTAGTTGGGTCTGTGTAGTTTCTCCTTGTTTTGGTGGGTTCACCAAGTAATTCAATTTATATTTTGTTGTGAGATTAGAATTACAGGTCACTATGGCAACAGGTTTTGAGGGTTTGTTGAGTTCCCTTCCGATGAGATGTTAGCAGAGTTAACCAAGGAGCAGCTATTGGGTGTAGCTGACTTTTATGGCATACCCATTGCCAGCGCCGATAGAAAGTTGAAAGACTTATTAGTAACAGCGTTAAAAATCGGGTTGGTGGAAAAGGGGGTACCATGTGTTAAATCTGGTAGTCCACTTTCTGCTGAGGGCTTGGAAGAGTCCGGCGAGAGTTTCTCTAGTGAAATTCGGTTAAAGGAAATGTCACTGCAAGAGAAGCAGATGCAGCTTGAAGCAGCAAAACTGCGGGCTGACCGAGAAAGCTCGTGGCTGCGTGAAAAGGAGCTAGCGCATCAGCTACAACTCAAGCAATTGGGAACTGGAAGAACATGATCCGCGAACGCCAGTTGCACCTTAAGCAAATGGAGTTGGAAGAACGTGATCGCGAACGCCAGTTTGAGCGTGAACGTCAAGAACGAGACCTAGAATTAAAGCGTCTCGAACTGGAATTAGCTTCCAAGTCTGTCCTGTCTGTCGAGTTGCAAACCCCTGTTTTCGATGTCAGCCGACATATTAGACTGGTGCCTCCATTTTCTGAGGACGAGGTGGAAAAATATTTTAGTCACTTTGAACGAGTAGCAACAACTTTACAGTGGCCTAAAGTTGTTTGGACGCTGCTACTGCAGTGTGTTCTTGTGGGCAAGGCTCAGGAAGTTTACTCTTCACTTTCTTTGCAGCAGAGCTCTGACTATGATGTGGTAAAGACTTCAATTCTGAACGCGTACGAACTTGTCCCGGAAGCGTACAAAGATTCCGGAAGTCTAGGAAGGGTGAGCAAATTACGTATGTGGAGTTTGCCAGAGAGAAAGAAGCTTTGTTTAACCGGTGGTGTGTTTCCAGTAAGGTCAGTACGTGGGAACAGCTTCGTGAATTAATCCTTTTGGAGGAATTTAAAAACTGCGTCCCGGAAGCTGTTGCCACTCATCTGAACGACCAGAAAGTGTCGACGCTGGCGCAGGCAGCCGTCTGCGCAGATGAATTCGTGCTTACTCATAAAGTTGTGTTTCATTCAGTCTCACGAAAACCAGATCGGGATGTGAGTTTCCGATGGGATCGGAACGTATTTCGATCTACGCCCGTTTCCTTTAGTGATGGTCGCGCATGTTTTTATTGTCACGAGACCGGCCACCTCATCGCTAAATGCCCAAAACTCTTAAAGAAGCACGGTTCAGCTCCTAAATCCTCACCAAAAGGGGTTGGGTTTGTTCAGTCTGCTGTGAGTGTCCCCACTATTATTGATCCTGTCTATGAACCTTTTGTGCTTGCTGGTACAGTTTCCGCAGCTGCTGGAAACAGTAGTGCAGTGCCAGTGCGCATTTTACGAGACACCGGTGCTGCGCAGTCTTTTGTTTTAGCGAATGTCTGGCCCCTTTTCTGATGACACGTTCTGTGGCTCTTATGTACTGGTGCGGGGTATTTGAACTAGCCATCGTTAAAGTGCCACTGCACGTTCTAAACCTGCACTGTGCTTTATTTTCAGGTTCGTGCAAAGTCGCAGTGCGCCCCGAACTGCCTATGCAGGGAATCGATTTTATTCTTGGGAACGATTTGGCTGGAGGGAAAGTTCTTCCCCTTCCGGAGGTCATTGATAACCCTGCAGTTCCACCCTCTTCAGTGGTGCCGGGTTATGAGTCAGTTTTCCCTGCTTGTGCAGTCACCCGAGCGCAGGCACGCCGGCAGAGTACGGATGAGCTGTGTGATACGTTTATGGCTGTTTCTGACCCTCTGGTCTCCCGTGCAGCGCCATCAGACGGCGGAGTGGTAGAGGGAGCGCCGCGGACGCGCGCTGTTAATGTCCATGGTGATGAAACAATGTCGCTGCCTGTAAGTAAAACGCTTATATCCCAGGAGCAGCGAAAAGACTCTACTTTAACGCAGTGTCGTTCGGCTGTTGTTGACAAGGCCAACATAACTGCAAATTCGGTAGCCTTTTTCTGGGATAAAGGGATCTTGATGAGGAAGTGGAATCCTCCAACTGCTGATGACGTAGGTTGGAATTCAGTATATCAAGTGGTGGTTCCTCTTAAATTTCGGTCTCAGGTGCTGTGTTTAGGGCATGACAACGTGATGTCTGGACACTTGGGAGTAACAAAAACATATAACAGGATTTTGCGCCATTTCTTTTGGCCTGGGTTGAAATCCGATGTTGCTCAATATTGTCGATCGTGTCACGTTTGTCAATTGGCTGGTAAACCGAACCAGTCAATTCCGCCCGCGCCACTCTGTCCTGTGCCTGTCCTCACCGAACCATTTTCGAAGATAATTTTAGATTGTGTTGGTCCACTTCCTCGTACCAAAACAGGTTTTAAATACTTGCTGACGATAATGTGTAGTGCCACACGTTTCCCGGAAGCAGTTCCGCTACGCTCACTAAAGGCTAAGAATATAGTGAGAGCCTTAGTGAAGTTCTTTTCTACTTTTGGACTTCCAAAATTGGTCCAAACGGACCAAGGTTCGAATTTCCTGTCTCGCCTTTTTAAGCAAGTTTTGGAGGAATTGCAAATAAAGCATCTGGTATCAAGTGCTTACCATCCTCAGTCACAAGGAGCATTGGAACGTTTTCACCAAACTCTGAAGTCCATGCTCCGTACTTATTGCTTAGCTTCGGCTAAAGAGTGGGATGAGGGTCTCCCACTATTGTTGTTTGCCATTCGTGAAACTGTTCAGGAGTCTTTGGGATTCAGTCCTGCTGACCTTGTATTCGGTCACACTGTGCGTGGTCCACTCAAGCTTCTTAAAGAAGCCTGGGTAGCTGAACCATTGACCGAGACTAATGTGCTGGATCATGTCAGTTCCTTTCGGGAACGGCTTCATAATGCTTGTGCTACTGCTCGAGCTTCCTTACAACATGCACAAGGGTCTATGAAAGCCCGATATGATCAGAAAGCAGTCTCTCGATCTTTTCAGCCGGGTGATAGGGTTCTGGTTTTATTACCACTAATGGGGTCTGCTCTCCAAGCAAAATTCTCAGGTCCTTATGTGGTTGAGTCCCAGTTAAGTGACACTGATTACGTTGTTCGCACTCCTGACCGTAAACGTAAAATGCGTGTATGTCATGTGAACATGCTCAAGAAATACGTTATGAGAGACAGTGATTCAACACAGGACAATGTAGATCCACCAGGTAAAGGAGCTGCTGTGTTATCCGTGGCTTCTATGCCCTTGCTGGATGCATATTCTCCCGAGGAGGATGGGTTACATCTAGGAAATGTTCCTGTGTCTTCGCCCAGATTACACAACAGTGTGATCTTACAAAACTTAGATGCACATCTGTCACATTTGCCTCTTAACGAACGGGAGCAGGTTATGATTTTAATTCGGACATATAAGACATTGTTTGGTGATGTTCCGTCATGTACTACAGTATTAAAGCATGACATTGATGTTGGTGAACATGCCCCAATCAGACAGCACCCGTACAGACTAAATCCCACTAAGCGTACGGTAATGCAGTCTGAGGTTGATTATTTGTTGGAACATGGGTTCTCAGTGCCAAGCTGTAGTCCATGGAGTAGTCCCTGTCTGTTAGTACCTAAGCCTGATGGTACAGTTCGTTTCTGTACTGATTACAGAAAAGTAAATGCAGTAACTAGACCCGACTCATTTCCATTGCCCCGAATGGAAGATTGTGTTGATAGGGTTGGTTCGGCTCGTATTGTCAGTAAATTAGACTTGCTTCGTGGTTATTGGCAAGTTCCGTTGACTCCCCGAGCTTCTGAAATTTCTGCTTTCGTCACACCGGATAATTTCTTAGAATATACGGTTATGCCTTTTGGGTTACGTAATGCACCAGCGACTTTTCAGCGTCTAATGGCTAAAGTGCTTTGTGGAATTAAAAACTGCGACGCTTATTTAGATGACATTATTGTCTATTCGTCCACTTGGTCCGAGCATATCCACACTCTGACAGCTGTGTTCAAGCGGCTGCAGGATGCATCGCTGACTTTGAACTTGGCGAAGTGTGAGTTCGGCAAAGCCACTGTGACTTACCTAGGTAAAGAGGTGGGTCAAGGCCAGGTAAAACCTGTGATGGCTAAGATTCAGGCCATTCTTGCCTTCCCAGTTCCCACATCGAAAAGGGAACTGCGCCGATTTTTGGGAATGGCTGGATACTACCGGGCTTTTTGTAAAAACTTTTCGGAGGTAGTGTGTCCGTTGACTGAACTGCTGCGAGGCAGAGCACAGTTTAGTTGGAACAATGAATGCCAGAATGCTTTTATGTCTGTGAAAACCCTTCTTTGCAGTACCCCTGTTCTTGCTGCTCCTGACTTCCAGCGCCCTTTCAAACTGGAGGTGGATGCCAGTGCGGTTGGAGCTGGGGCTGTGCTGTTACAGGAAGATGCGGATGGAGTTGATCATCCCATCTGCTTCTTCTCAAAGAAGTTCTTAAAACATCAGGTGAACTACAGCACCATTGAAAAGGAGGCGCTAGCACTGATTTTAGCATTGCAACATTTCGAAGTATACATTGGGTCTACCGCACAACCTGTTTTTGTTTTTACTGACCACAATCCCCTGGTGTTTTTATCTCGGATGAAAAACACAAATCAGCGTATTATGCGCTGGTCCTTGGTTTTGCACGGGTTCAATTTAGAAATTAAGTACAAACGTGGGACGGACAACGTTTTGGCTGACGCCTTGTCACGGGCCTTTTAGTTTTTTTTTGGGTGAATCAACATAGTACGTTGATTTTTGGTGGTGGGGGTGTGACGTCCCGTGACAGACTATGGGTGTTTTCTGTTGTGTTTGTGTGTGTGTGTCTCTCTTTCTTTCTGTGTAATGTTGCAGGGTGGCTCCTCATCAGCCCATGATTGGACTCCTCCCACTTCCTGCCGTGATTGGTGGGCTGTAATCAGGAAGAGGGTTCAAAATGGTGGCTGCTTTGGTGAAGAAGAAGAGAGTTGGTGAAAAGAGGAGGAGAGTGTTTGAGGAAGATAGACTGTTGTTGGTGAAGATAGACTGTTGTTGGTGAAGTGAAGTATTAGGACGAGAAGATAAGACTTAGACTGCCCAGACCTGTTTTGTGTTTCTGTTGTTGTTTAAATGTCTTCGTTTGTAATAAAAGATTAGCCTTAAGTGTTGTTGCGTCGTTTTGGAGTTTATACTCATATGTCCCATTTGTTATGTCCCTGACCCTAGACCGGGGACGTAACATGCACACATGACCCTGACGTGGTGTCACTTTAATCCGGGTTCATATTTCACCACTTTTTATTTGTATATTTATTTCAGAAGCTGTTTCTCTTCGACCTGCTGCAATGGGAAATGGGTGCGGTGCGGTGCGGTGCAAGATTTACACCAAGTCCCCCGGATATTTAGTCTTTCCTTTTTATGATGTCTTCAACCCTGGTGCTGAGGTTCCACACTTGAGTAAGAGACATGCTGAACTGGCCAATATTTTCATGGATTTATTCAAGACACAGACACACATCCTCTTAAATAACGCTGCCAGATGATTTGGGGGAGAATTTTATTAAATAGATTTAAGTTCTGTATAATAGGCCAGTTGCAGCAGTTTGAACTACAATCCAGTAGTTTTGCTCTCAACCGTGGAAATAGGCAGAATGATCTTCTCAGCCCTCTTCTCTTTCACTATTGAACCACTAGCACAGGCCATAAGAGCGGATGCACTAATTCCTGGTATTCAGATTAGTGAAAGGATGCCCAAGATATCATTGTAATTGGACGACATATTGTTGTTTCTGTCCCAACCACAAATATTTATCCCTCATTTTACTGAAATCATTTTATTATTTAGTGAGTTCTCTTGATATAAAATCAACCTGACAAAATCAGAGGCTATGCTCTTAAGTCTAGTGACATCCATTCCTGACACATGTAGAAGAAAATTTTCACCACACAAGGAAGGAAGGTGTGGACCGCGGAAGAAGTTTCCAGATGAGTTTATTGAAAAAGAGTTTATTGAAAAAGATCCACCCCCAGACTGTGGATGCACAGTGTGTTTTCAACTTGAACCCCAACATGGCACTTAGTTCATTTGAGGCCTCATTAACAAAATGTCGCTTGAAATAATGCCCCACCAAGGGATAATTTCATTGATTAAAGCCTTTGCTACTGCCCACCCGTGGCACGCTTTGCAGGAAACACCTCCACCCATGTTACACAGCACAGCACATGGTGACACAATGAAATGTGTCCTCTGCTTTGAACCATCACACTTAGTGAGCAATGGGCAGCCATGAAAGGCACCCTGGGAGCAGTGTGTGGGACGGTGCTTTGCTCAGTTGCACATCAGTGTCACCTTGGCGGTTCAGGATTTGAACTTGCAGCCTTATGATTACGGGGCCTGTAACTCTGCTCAGTTAATCACGAGACACAAGCAATTCCCTTTTTAACAGGCATTTATTGCATCT
>NW_021629788.1:22500-98811 GCF_900700375.1 Denticeps clupeoides | reverse complement strand
AAAGCGCACCGGGCGCGACGCGCGTCCGCGGGCTGTGGCACGGCGGCTCTGACGCGACGGGGGACCTCTGAGGTTTCCGTGGGGTTCCCGCGGGAAGACAGCAGGTAAAAAGTCAGAAAGAGAACCGAGACAAACGAAAGTTTGATTCGGGTTCGCTGCGATACAAATGAAAGCGTGGAACGTGCCTCCGCGGATTCGGACCCTGTCGGGCGCGCTGTGGGTTTTTTTTTTTTTTTTTTTTTTTTTTTTTAATCAGATTATCAGATCTTCCATCTCTGATCCACAAATCACGCAACATCCCGCACTCACCGAAATATGTGACCGCAAAGCCCTCGAGCACGCACGCCCAGATGCCCAGGAAGAAGTAGCCCCTGTAGTTGGTGACAAAGCTGATCAGCCCCCGGTGAGGGACAGCATGAAGTCCGCCAGCGACAGGTTGACGATGATGTAGTTGAGCGGCTGCCGCAGCTGCTTGAACCTGAAGGTGACCAGCATGACCAGGAAGTTCTCGGCCAGCGACAGCGCGCTGACCGTGAACATCAGCGCGGCCAGGACCTTGAAGTTCCACGGCGCCACGGACTGCAGCGGACCGGAGAACGGGTCGTGCGGCGGCGGCGGCGGCGCCGGCGTGGCGGTGGGAGGCGGGTGGGGGAGCCCGAGCACCGTGACTCCGGACGGCTCCATCGGAGTCCGAACCGAACAGAGTCAGGCTGAGCTGGACCGCGAGCAGGGATCACGACAAAAGTCCCATTTTAAGTTGCGTCCCGTCCTGTCCGGACGCTCTGAAAGAACCTTCTTTCGCGTTTTTGTGCACAGATATCCGTCGAAAAAAACGAAAAAAGAAAAAAAAAAACGATGAGAAGAGTGTCCGTTATGAAACGTCTCCAGCTACGCGCATCCTGCGCTTGGCTCTCGTTCCTCCCCAGAAGGCGCAGGAGCGCAGCAGAAGTAGTAAAGTGGCTCCTGCTCCACATTTACTGGGATGGGGAGGGGGGGTTATATAGGTGCGGGCTGTCCCCGGTCAGCGTCACCCGTGCCCCCCCACCGGGAACCGTCATCGGCGAGAGAGAGACGAAAAGTTCTAAATGCTGGAGTCCGTCTGATTACACATTTACATTTACAGCATTTATCAGACGCCCTTATCCAGAGCGACTTACAACCAGTAGTTACAGGGACAGTCCCCCTGGAGCAATTTAGGGTTAAGTGTCTTGCTCAGGGACACAATGGTAGTATGTGGGATTTGAACCTGGGTCTCCTGGTTCACAGGCGAGTGTGTTACCAACTAGGCTACTACCACACCCCCAGATTAGGATCTTCGAAGTCCAGGAGCAGCAGGAAGCCCATTACGGTGTCGGACTCAGACTCACCTCCAAGCAGGATCTAAATCTACAGATCACATTACATCTTTCGCCATGAACCGTCCCTGGAATTTCAGGATTTTTATTTTATTTTTTTTCATGTATTCCTCCAAGAATTGGCACATGCTCGGATCGGGGCTTTCTGGAAAGGAGATCGTGTCATGGATACATCACAGAATAAAACATTTAGTACAAAGCTATATATACATGTGTGTGTGTTTTATATATATATATATATAAAACTCTTCTTTTCCATTCTATGTGCATGATAACATTAAACAGCTGTTGCGTGATTGATTTATTGACTGATTGATTAATTGATTGAGTCTGGTCAAAATGCCCGCGGCCTCATTACTTGTTCAGCTTCTGCTGTTCTATTGGCGGCTTTACTTTTGGCTTTCGCCTCCAGATTAAAAAAATCAGAAAAACAATTTAGTCCATCGAACTGGGCACCAAAATGAATCCCGTGTGGTCCAATTCGGAGGTAAACAACACACACAATGGCCTGATTTATGTCTTCCACTTTGAGGCTCGGTGTGAGTGGCATCGTGTTCCAAAAGCATGGAATTAAAAAGAAGAGAAGGCCACGTTCAGCATGTGGTGCAAACCTGAAGCAGACGTGCCTCTTTGTTGAAGTCGTGCTTGTGGAAGAGTGCAGAAAGACATCTTAAATGAACATAATGCCTTGTGATGCTGTATTTGTCATTAATGAAGGGAAAGTGTAAAGGCGCACTGTGGGTGTGAAAGTATTATTAGCGGGGGAAATTCTGCATCTTCATTTGCAGGGGTGCTGATGGATTTGGCGCATTTCATCCAGACATTTATGAAAATTCATAGACAAGGAGCATCCAGGTCGTGTCACGGAAACTGACCTCCTGGGAAATGCGCGGCATCTCCTTGTGACCTTTGTGATGACATTATCATTAAGATAACAGCATCTCCCGGTGTTTGGACCGCCTGGTCGCATATTTCAGAAATTATCCACCAGTGATGTTATTGAATTTAGAGTCCAAATGTCATTCAGTAGATGTTCATGAAACCATGTATGACTCATAAATGTAATTAATGAATAAATAATGATGTATAGCTCGTAAAAGAGTGCATTGTTTGATAAATATGACAGGGAAGAGGCTCAAAGTGAAATGAAATTAATGATGGTAATTAAATTGTAATAATTGTGTTAAGGGATATTATGAAAAATAATCTAATGGAATTTTATGAGGTACAGAATTTATGAAATGTGTCATCATTTACTTCAGCTTTGGTTTGTGATTGTGGTGGTGATGGCAGTGCCGCAGACGGACCAGAGGGAGGCCTTTTGGTCAGATTTCTCTGTGAAGTCTTTCTGAACTGCGCAGACGTTGTCACAAAAGAGATTTGCACAAAGCCGGAGCACGAAAGCACGAAAAAAAAAGAAAAGAAAAGAATACGGGAAAGAACAAAAAGAAAAGAAAACTCATCTTTATTTTTTAGATGCAGTTGTGTCAGTTATCTGCTATCAAATTGGAAAGGAGCAGAATGCGGTGGGGGATTTGCTGGAAAGTTCCTTCTGAACGTGAAGTGCCCATGTAGTGGAGGAACGTGGTGGAAACAAAGTTTCACTATCACCTTGCTCCTAAGCCTACAGTCTGCAATAGGTTTTTTTCTGGGGGTGCCCTTCTAATGGAAGAGTGCCATTTTGATGTGCCCTTCAAGGATTATGGAGAGTCTTCAGAAGACACAATCAAGTGTCCAAATAACCCCACCTCCCAGTTCCACGTGCTTCATGTTCTTCACAGAAAATGAGAAAAAAAATAATCAGGTCGTAAGTAATAACTCGCATCATTCAACAGACACAAAACAAATAGGAGGTGAACCCCAATGCAACCTAGCCAGACTCTAGAATGATTTATTTTTTTCTCTGCTTCATGTCCATCTTGAGATCTCTGTGCCAGGTGTGCAGGAACAGCATCTTGTTCCTTGGTCCCTTACCTGCCTGATATGGGGTTTCTGGAGTCTGTGTTGGACCAGACCCCCTCTTCCTCTCTTGATCTCCTCTTCCACTGGTTGGAAATAAAGAAAGTAAACCTAGATTTCAGGAAGAGGAGTCATGGTAGTCACCAAGCTATCAGCATCAGAGCAAGGATGGTAGAGGTAGTCCAGAGCTTCAAATTCCTAAGTGTCTACACTAGCCAGAATCTGACATGGACCATCAATACAGCAGCAATGGCCAAGAAGCTCCTTCAGAGGCTCCATTTCCTCCGGAGGAGATCCATCACACCTGGTGTAGACGCAGAGTGGAGAACATGCTCAGAGATGAGACACACCCTGCACACGCACTCTTCACACTGCTGCCATCTGGCAAGCGCTACGGGACGCTGTTCACGCGCACATCCCGGCTCAGGAACCGTTTCTACCCCAGCGCCGCTGAATCCCCCCGCAAAGGCTCACCTCCTAATTAACATCAGGACTCACTGGACTTCTGTACAAGACACACACACACACACACACACACACTGTCCTCATTATTATTTCATATTGTGGTAAAATTTGTCATGCACTTTATTGAAGTTGTCTTATCTCCTATGTGTCTTTGGTGTGCAATAACTGTTAAGGGCAAGGCTGTTGTGCAATATCACACCTCTTTACTCAATCATCATTTTTCCTGCACTTTAATTCACTGCTTACTTTAAATAGTAAATTGACTGTACTGTACCGTTCTTTTATTAAACTTTTACTTATATTATACTTATCTAGTTTAAATGGGCATCTGCTGGTTGGCTCCATCTCACTGTACTTGTATAGAGACAATAAAGGCATCCATCTATCTATCATTGGTCTCAGCTATCCTTGGATGCATGATGCCTTTGACTTTCCAATGCTGGAGGCTGAGAATGTTGGATTTATTATGAGGTGTCCGTTAATGATACTGTCCAATCATAAATTGGCTGTTGACTGGAGAGTAAACAAAGTAATCTAGGTCTAGATCATTGAGCGTCATTAGTGTCCATAACTGTGCCTTATCTGTGCTGGCATCATATCGAGGGTGAATGCAGAAAGCACCATGAGGCGTGTGCATGTCTAAAATGATTTCTTCATCTTGTATTTGGGTTCCATGATCCAGCAAGATCGGCTGCGGTAAAATTAAATCTGTGCCATTCTGCCTGCTTACCGAAGGTTGATCGCTTCAGTAATTGGAGTTTATGCAAATGTAGAATTTACCTGCGCGGGTATCGCATGTTATGGTTCTATTCATCACAGCTCTCCCTCTGCCAACTGAACATGCAGTAACGTGATTGGGGACGGGCTCCCAAAGAGCATTAAAGAAGGCAGATTTATGCGTCTTATTACTGAAATTTTATTAGCGTAATAAACAGCCAGTGCAGGACCTCTATATGATAATTCCCCTTAATAAAATCCCTGTAGATGTGCAACATGAATCACGTGAGAACTGAGACATGGAGGACGATGTCATCATTTCATGCATGTGTGAGAACTGGGAGAACTCGCTTACTTTGGCGCAGGGCCGTGGCCACAGAGTCCAAATTGGGGGGCTTGTGTATGTAGCCCAAGATGAGGGTGGGGAGGTCTTTGAAAAGATGATTGCGATGGGGCAAACATCAGTTGTTCTGGCAGTGTGCCCCTGATGTCTTGATGATCCACAATCCAGGAGGAAATTACCTCGCAAGCCTGGATCATCATGTTATACAATAATTGTTCTGCCACTGAAAAAATGTTCTCTTTCGTGGCACTGTCTGCAGAGAACCTGCACCGCTTGGAAATGCACATTTACAGCAAAGTGTCCTTAGAGATACACAAATAATATTTTCTTAACAGATGACACCACATTTTGATGCATTATGTGAAACATGTGAGAGCAGCGCATTTTTAATGATGTAAAACTGGCTGAATCAGCACTGTTCTGGGTGCGAAAACAAAACCTTCTGCTGGGTTCACGGCTCACACAAGGCTGGTGTGTTGCCCACTCCAGCACACAACAGGAGCTGGGCAGCAGACACACTGCATGTCTTATTACTCATTAGTGAACCTCATCACCGCAGATCCTAGACATCCATAGTGAACATATGTAGCTATTCCCATAAGGCCTCGAGAAAAGGATTACAATCATCATTTACTGTGTCAATAAGGCCACTCTAATCCACATATCTTCCCATACAAATATTGATGTCCTTCACTATCAACAATTTATTGATTTTCTAAAAAGTCATCATGGGAAACATTTGGTCAAACCTATCATGCAAATGTGAGTGAGAAAATATAACGTGATTATGAATGCTGAGAGATCCATTCAGAAAAAGAACATTGTCACGGGATGATCAGCAGTTTAGATGACCAGATCAGACACACGGCAAATGGGCCAGGCCTGTAGCAGCACTATTAAGACCTAATTTAGTATGCAGTCTTCTGCCATTCTGTAGTCTTGCAGAATAACATTCAACTCTCAAACATGATCTCACAAGTAAACATACTGAAGCTTTTAGAAAACATTGTTATTGCTACAGTGACTATGCATAGAATCTGCATAGTAAATGCATTGAATCCCAATTTAATTACACACTTGTATGGTCATTTCAAGTCAAATGACAGCCATATCAAAATTTGCAAATCTTTTTGCCTTGGTGACAGCAAGGCTTTCTCATTCTGATCATCATTCAAGGAGACCAGGACCAGCTCCACCTTTGTCCCAGTTTCGCTCATCTGTGTGGAGAAACTTACTCCTGCCCCCCTTTGATCCAATGTCATGTCATACTTTGACATCGCCCGGCGAAAATGAAATGAAGATTTATTGCCATCGATGCCTCCACAGTCTGCATTCGTTTGCACAATAACCTTGACGAATTTGCCTGAACCCACATTCAGTGTCTGTAACAATGGAACACTCTATCGATTTAGTCTTGTTTACAGCCATTTGTCTTTTTCATTTTATATCAGATGTTAAAATGAGATGATCAGGTTGAATTTGACTTTCGTGTCATACAATTTCATAGATATGATTATCAAATGAAACAGACAATAGGCTGTATTGTCAAGTACTGTATAGTATATAGCATGTGGGGCATGTTCAATAATGTCAGATTCACTAATGTCACTTTTAAGAAGTTTAGTGTTTCATCACTTAACGTTCGTGGTAGAAGCCTAGTGGGTAACACACTCGCCTACGAACCAGAAGACCCAGGTTGAAATCCCACTGACTACCATTGTATCCCTGAGCAAGACACGTAAAACCCAGTGGAAAGATTGTCCCTGTAACAACTGGTTGTAAGTCGCTCTGGATAAGGGCATCTGATAAATGCTGTAAATGTTCACTTTTTACTTTTTTAATTAGAATATTTTATTGATACAATGGATTGAAACATTAATACTCAATAGTGTACCCTTTCTGAGGAACAACTGACTCCAATCTCTTACTAGGTTGGCACAGGTCTCCTGAGACATTTTCCTGAGAAAATCTTGCACATTGTTCTAGCTGGTCCAGATTGCATAGTTTCTGAGCACTTTGAGCACCCGCTTCAGAATAGGATGAGGTCTAGGCTCTGTGTGGGCCACTACAGGATTATGGTTTTGGTATCCTTGATGAACTTTTGGACTATTGTGTGACCTCTCCACCTCTTCCCTCTACTTTTGTGCCTGGCTCCTCCATCAGAAACTATACTTTTCTAATCAGCTTCTGCTATCCCAGAGCCTACACTGATCATTTAGCTTAAAGTAAAAAAGAACAAAAACATTCATTTGTCCCATCATCTATGTTGAAACCAGATGATGAATGCAAAAAAATATATATTTTTCCTGCTCTGCTCTCTTCTATGACACTAAATTGCCTCCTTTAACAGTGCATCTTGAGAATCCAGCTGCTGACGGGATATAGATGTTTTTTGGATACCTACGTGGTGGTTTGAATTTAGGAAGATGAAGGTTGGGTTTATGACTCAGGACTGCTATGGTCTGCAGAGGGTGTGAAGGTTTTGGATTACATGGGACTGGAATGGTGGGAGTAGAGTTTAGGCAAATAAAAGAGATCAACCAAATATAACTAACTCAAAATCACAAATAATCAAGCCATCAACTAGCACAATTAACCCCTTCTTCACTCAAAGCGGCTTGGCCAAGTCAAATGACACAACCAGGTAAACACAATGAACACTTATTACAAAATACATACAGACATCATACAACAAAATCCCCCATACCATAGAAGGAAGAGTAATGTGGAAATAGACCTCTCCTGGATTTTTGTCTGCTCAGCCCTCACAGGAAAGGGTCCAGGAAGGACCGCCCCAAACACCCCAGGTAACTCAAATAAGACACCAACACCATTTTGCCTGCCTTAAAATGGGTGCTCACCATATAATACAATGTAAGGTTAAAGCTAACTAAGTGTTAATAAAGTAAACTACTATGGAATGTAATGTCATTTAATAAACAACTGCAAATATTAAAATTAATTCAATAAATTGCGGATGGTGTGCATGACCCTAAGTCATCATAGGAAACATAAAGGAAACAAATGGAGTCAGTTTCATGGAGTCAGGATGCATTGTGGGAAACAGCAGGTTGGAAAAGGAAGTGTGATGTTCTGAAGGTTTTCGTCTTCTTGTAGATTAAACTCAAACTACTGTGAAAAAAAGCTCATTCAAAATCCCCATCCTTCAGATAGAGTAAGCTATACATCCAATAATAAAAAACATGATGAGCGTTCAACTAATATTAAAGCTCCAAAACAGCCATATGGCCCTTTGAAGCATGGCCTCAAGACCTCTGAAGGTCTTGAAAAGTTGTGAGGTCTTTATCTGAGTGATCAGACTCGTTTCTCCAGCACATGCCACAGATGCTTGATTTAACTGATATCTGGAGAATTTGAATGCCAAGTCATTACCTCAAACATCACCTTTCAGAAAACAGGACAGGGAGACCCAACTTAATAACGTGTCTTAGCGCCAGAAACCGTGAGACTCCTTCAGAGTCCATGCTTCAAAACGTGCATGCTTCCTGCAGGTGTTTTTTCATATTATTTGCAGCAGTCACATGTCGGCGTGCATGTGAGCAAAGACATGCAGAAATAGTTGACTGGCTAAGGGCCTCGGCTGTTCTTTAAAAATAAAGGCTCAGGTGCTTCAAGCTTCACCCGTGACTTTCCCTTCGAACGCCTGCCTACCTTTCCCTCAAAGCAGTTAGATCATCTCTATCATGGCTGCGCCTTGGCGCATTACGTCTACAAACCATGCTGATGAGTTGTGGGGAGACGAATCAATGAACGCACTTTGAAAACAGATAGCGTATCAGCGAAGGGCTTCAGGTGGTTGTTGATCAGATTACTTTTCATTTATTCAAATGAAAATAAAAATTAGTGACTTGGCTACTGACTAGGTCACTAGGCTATCAAAATGTTTCAAATATCCAACAACCAAGTAACTTTTAGTTTTAGTCATTCATCCATCCATGGATCGACCATATCATTTCTCCATGCAGGACCTGGCAGTTACAGTTATTTTTTAAAAAGGCAATCTCCCCTTCCCACTGATTTTCCCACTCATTTCCATTCTTAACAAAACGGGGGAGCTGTAACAAGATGAAAGTGCATACGTTCCAATGCTTGTCAGGGGCAGGCTTCTGAAAAACCGACAGAAACGTGTGCTTCATCCTTGATGCCTGCATTAATAACCCAAGGCAAGATATTTTGATGGATCTTTTGACACTACCATGATTGACGGATCTCATCTTGTTGCCTTCTGAACCTGAGGTTCCATGAGAGTCTGTACTCAAGTAGAGCTCAGACCTTTTTAAAGCAGTAGAGAAGTCAATATAGTTATAAAAGAAAGCTTTAAATATGGGGCCACCACACCAGTTTGCACCAGTCTACCTACCTTCATGTCCATGTCAAGGAGTTGCATTCATCCCACGTCTGAGTATCTTTTCAACTCCGGTGTGGTCTCTTTTAACCCTGCTGCTTTTACACCATGGAGCCCGCAATCAACCTGACTTTTGAGATAATGAAGGCAGGTCCACAAACTCTAATAGTGAACATGGTCCCATCCTGCCCCTTTATTCTTTATTCTTTCATTCTGTAAATATGGCTTTATACTATCTGTTAAAAGTTTGAACTTACCTACAGTGGCGGTTATGGAGACTAAGATGGATGCCATTTTCAAATAATAATAATAAATAAAGTGAAGTGATTGTCACACGTGATACACAGCAACACAGTGCACACAGTGAAATTTGTCCTCTGCATTTAACCCATCACCCTGAGTGAGCAGTGGGCAGCCATGACAGGCGCCCGGGGAGCAGTGTGGGGACGGTGCTTTGCTCAGTGGCACCTCAGTGGTTCCTTGGCAGATCGGGATTCAAACCAGCAAGAAACAGACATGCACCTGATCAAGGAGTCCTGATCCATCCCAGCTGACACCAATAAGGCTTAATGGATCAGGATTCCATATAATCCCGTGAAGCAGCATGCGGACATTGCTGTTGCATTAAAGTGGAGCTGCCATTACGGTGTGTGTGTAGTGAAATCTCTGCAGATGCCTTACGCCTGTGGTTTCGTTTATGTTTGTTCCTATGTTGCTCTGTTGTTTCCCTCGTGACGTTGTTCCTTTGTTATTATTAAGAAATCCCTTTTGCCCAAATGTCCCAGCTCTGCGCTTCCTTCCCCTGTCAGCCTGTGTGGTCGTGACACGCCTCTTTTATTTTCACGGCTGCTTTGTTTAGTATTGTCATCGTCAAAAGCCACTTCATGTTATGCTCATTAAGAAAGTGCTCAGCATTAACCTTCAGGCCTGAGAGAAGCCAAGAGGGTGAACTGCTACAATCACAGCAAAAGCTCCCTGCTTTGGAGAGACTTCAATGTTCCTCCTTTGCCTTGATTGGCTTTTTTGTTTGTTTGTTTGTTTGTTTATTACATCAACTCACGTGTGCTTTTTCATAATCCCATGTCTTCAGTTTTATTCCATGATGTGAAAATAGCGAAAATAGGTGTGTCCAAATTTTGAACGGGTAGTGTAGTATGTATTGTTTAATTTTAATGGTATCATTAAATAATCCCTGTCTAGAAACCTCATTAACAGATGCTTAATAATGCAAGTCCAGTGAGATGCTCTTTAACTGCTGAGGACCTAGGTTAATTTTTAATCAGGCATTTTAATCATGTTGTCAGCTTGTGACTGAAGATCAAGCAAGCAGGTTTGGCGCGTGGGGGCAATAATTCTCAGCAGGGTCAGGGTAAAGGTCATGGCCAAATCATGTGTGAAAAATGTTCTCCTGCACCCCAAACTGCTCTTTTGCCATTCTTTCACATTTCCATCCACTGATGGTGTAACGGTGGTGTAATTCTGTATGAGTAGGAAGTCTTTCACTTTCACTGTTCAATTTTCATTTTTTTATTTATTTTTCCGCTGACATGATTTGTCTCCAGTGTCCTTCTGTCATGGCCTCGGGTCACCGGTCCTGTCTGCCCTCACCTCCCGTCACGCCCCCTCAGCCCATCTGTCCTGTCTGCCGGCACCTCTGTCCCAGCTCCCCTCAGAAGAATCACCTGCACCGGTCAGCCAATCAGGCCCTGCATTACGCAATGGCTTCGTCTTTTTCATGGCTCCGCCATCTGTTAAATGCACCGCTGTGTGTGAGTGAGTCAACCTACGTTTCTGGAGAAACCTGGGTTTAGTCCACCATCACCATTTAGCTTATTCTTTACCCAATTCCCATTCTCTGTCGCGCGACACCTTCCAGGTCTTAGAAATTTGAGACATTGTTCTATGGGCAGTGGTAGCCTAGCGGTTAAGGAAGCTGCCCTGTAATCAGAAGGTTGCCGGTTCAAATCCTAATCTGCCAAGGTACCACTGAGGTGCCACTGAGCAATGCACCGTCCCCACACACTGCTCCCCGGGTGCCTGTCATGGCTGCCCACTGCTCACTCAGGGTGATGGGTTAAATGCAGAGGACAAATTTCACTGTGTGCACCGTGTTCTGTGCTGCAATGTGACAATCACTTAACTCAGCTTTAGTCATTTCAGCAGCCAGTTTAGTTGAGCTGACCCTTTCCGAAATCCAGAAACACATTTTCTATGACTATGGGATGTGTTTAACAATTGGGAATTGATTCACAGAATAAGCATTTCAAACATTTAAAACTTACCGGGGCCACATGGTGAGTTCAAATCTTGGCTCAGACCTCTGGTGTGCGGAGTTTGCTGGCTCCTCTCGTGTTAGTGAGCAAGATTGAGTGAGCGTGAACCAAGCTAACTGACCAATCAAAGGGCCTTGATACCAGATGAGGTATCAGCCCTGGCGAGCCGTGGTCTTAAGCCGAAGATGCAGCTCAGAAGATCATTACACCAGTATGTGATAGTTCAGCATCATTGTTGTGATGATACCACAGCCAACCTGGTCATCGTTATTTCTGACTTATTTGCTGATCAGCAGCGGCTGTCACATGACTGTGTCCATAAAGAATTTAATGAGGTGAAATGAGCCTCTTTCTGTCTGTGTGGAATCAGTAGAATGATGGGCTTGTTTTTTTTTTTTTCGACCACCACACCTTGCTCCGTCGAATCTTAGACACCGAGGTAATAATGAAGCTACAAAACTTGTACACGGGGCAGGTGCGTTAGTTCGCCGGCTGATTTATGGATTTATTCAGTTATTATAATGCATGCTGAAGCATTTGACTGACGGGAAGAAGACTCTCGCACGAGAGCGACGTGAATTCGGCCGACCGGGGGGAAACAGGCAGTGAAACGGTGTGAACCGCTTAGTTTAGAAACCGGCTACAGCTCATTAGGCAGGAGAGCCATGTCTGGATGTATGGCCACAGCAAATCTCTCGCGGAGAACGCGTCTCAGCAGAAACCTGCCCAGAGATTTATGAGGCCCGGCGCCGCTCATGAGAAGAACAACATGTACCAGCGCCGGGCACAAAAGAACGTGCAGCACCACTACTGCGATCCGAGCAACATCATCAAAAGACTTATCTAATTCATTATAGAGTGTGCCATATTTAATTACTCTTGCTTTTTATTTTAAGAAGAATAATGAAAGGAATGGGACCTGAATTTATTTATTTATTTTTTTTTTTTTACTTCGTTGGTGCATTTTTGCCACGGTTTGCCATGTGCTGTCACTATGAATGAAATTTGCTGCGCTAATGGCATCCACACGTTCTCCTTGCCTGAAGACTGTTATTGATTTTCTATATGCAGGGAATGCAATGAAGACATAAACTATTGCAGGGCATCAAACACACGCACAAACACACTTTAAACACCACTGCCCGGCGCCATCCCAAAGGTTTTTCAAAGCACAGCTCATTTCCCCCACCAAATATCTTTTAGACATCAAACAGTGTGGGGAAACACACACAGTGTTGGGTGTGTGTGTGTTTGGCAAAGGTGTGTGTCAATGATGGAATGATTTCCCTTCCTGGCGGGATTTATTTTTTCATTATCGCCTCCAGGGAACGTTAAACCGACCCCGGTCATTTGCAAGATCTTATCTGCAAAGCCAGATGACCCCCCACGATGGGCATGAGGCTCAGAATCACTTTTTTAACCTGGAGACTTGGGACACTGTGGGGGGAGACGAAGCACCATTTACTTTTCCATTACATTTAATGACCTAGGCAGGCGGGACACATGGCGAACCGGACATGCAGCCAGAGACTGGTGTCAGAACACCGCTCCGAACTGCCAGAACCACTTAGCTCGCTCAACGGGAGTGCCATCTACACCTCCAATTAACACCCGACAGTATCTGAGCCAAAAATTCCGCCATGTTCCAGACAAGGTGTGAGCCGAACAGCACCCCAGAACAGCCCGGTGGCATTTCATCATGAAAGTTATCTAAATCCCATGGAAGGGGGAAACTCATCAACATGCAAATCGCGCCGAGCTAATTGTGCGCGCCATTTCGTGCTGCCGTTTACATGTTGATTACATACATATGGCCCATAAATAAGCCTATAACCTTTCCAGTCCCGGTACGTCTCCACCAGGGCTCATAATGTCTCATTTTTAAAACAGTGGTGAGACAACCCTTTTCTTTCCCAGCGGAGCACAGCTATCACATTCATAATGGATTAACCTTTCCAAAGAGTTGGGAAATGGTAGAAAATGTCGCAGGACTTTCTTTTTCCCCCCTTTTCTCCAAAGACACATGAGTTTGGGAAGAAAAGAAAAGTAATGCAGTGTCTTTTCACAGTTTTTTTTTTTTTTTTCAGTTCAGAGACAAGGACATCATGTCAAGAATTACATTAGCAGCAGTGTTGTGGACACATGGGGCTGTATTGTCTCAGCACAATAATAAACACAGAACATGGGGTTCTGTGCTCAGTAATGTCACAAAATGTATCATGAATGTAAGGAAATAAAGATAGAAAGCGATACCAAGGTTCGCCAAGTCACAGATTACACCAGAGGCGAGTGGTCTAACCCACAAGCAAATTCAAGCCCAGATAATGGCTAATGCGCACATTTCAATTTACCACCATAGCGCCCCCCAGTGGCTGACGCCTATGAAATTCGTCAGACATGCTTGTCTTACAGATGTACATACACATACTGAATTCCATATGTGTGTTCCAAGTTTGGTGGCCACAGTCCAAATGGTTCATGAGTACTTACTGATTTGTTAAAGTATGCAAGTCTGACCACTTTGTGTAAAATCACAGATGTTTTTTATAATTATTTACATTGAGTATCTTGCGCTTCAAATGCCGCCCAATTTGCACATGTGGGTCAAAAATTTTGGTCTTGTACTCTATGGAATTAACAAAATATCACTATGATGAAATTGTGTTTGTTTTTACCTGCCCAACGTGGTTTAAGGCAGAAAAATAAATGAATAATAATTTATATATAATAATGATAATCAGACCAAAATAATCAACCTCCTTCCTGTTGATACATCACACGTCCAGGTGTAGATGTTCCCAGATGTTCTCTTCCTTTTCCCTCCATTCTCTACAAAGAAGATGTAAGTGGACCATGCTCACTACAAACATCAACATGTAATTTAATTCAAGTGTCCTGATGGGTGAACTAGTGAATGTGACTTTAGTGACCACACCCCGCATGCTATGTCTTGTATAGCACGGAGTGAAATAGCACCGAGTGAAATGGGGCAGTGGTGGCCTAGCGGTTAAAGAAGCGGCCCTGTAATCAGAAGGTTGCCGGTTCGAATCAGATCCGCCAAGATGCTACTGAGGTGCCACTGAGCAAAGCACCGTCCCCACACACTGCTCCCCGGGCGCCTGTCATGGCTGCCCACTGCTCACTCAGGGTGATGCAGAAGACAAATTTCACTGTGTGCACCATGTGCCCATCACTTCACTTTTCAAGAGTTCAGAGATTTGGATTTGCATGGTTGTGTATATATGTGTGTGTGTCCCTGTTATGCATGAGATATGCATGACCCATGGGTAAGGTTGAAGTAAGGGTATTTGGAACATCCTCATTAAGGTTACGGTCCATATCTAATTGTAGGTAATGAAGGCTGGCCTTGGGAGAGGACACAATATAAGCAGGTGGTCTTCAGAGACCCTTGCTGCTGCGGATACTCAGCTTGGTCTGATGCAAGGTCCGTTGAGTGGCTCCCTACTGGAAAGTCAAACTAATTTAACCACCGCCTTTGCTTCATGCATGTGTGTGTGTGAGTGTGAAGATTTATAGTGCAGCAGAACACATTAGAACCCCACTGAGGAGCACACACAACCTTTGCCCGTGACATTGAGAGGGTGCTCCAATTTCAGCAGGCATCAGAAATATCTGAAATCAACACTATTACCCACTTACATGGACCCTCCAGCAGAAACGGACTGCTTTTGGAAGTGTGCATAGCCGACATTTAAAAACGAGTTAAAAGGACAAATTGTGCAAAATGAGGAGGGATGTGTACTTGCCTGGGGATTTGGGGGCACTGGAATGTCTACACGCCCAGAAGGTGGCCTAGATACGTCTGTCCTCCTCCATCAGCTGCTCCCCTCACGGGCTCCAGTCACATCGGTTAACAGGTGAATTTATCATCCTTTTGTAAAGTAAGTGGCCTCCATGTTCTTAATTTAATCCCCTCTTTTGGTTTCTGGCAGGATCAAACATTCAGGATTAGTTTAGCACGCTACTCCGAGGCATTCTGTGTCTCGGATGCAATGAAAAAAGACTTAAGTGCTGAGGCTGGTAGTGTAATTACCAGACGAATGGAGCGAATCTTGCAAAAAGTTGCTACTGACTCATATGTAGATGCTTTGCACTTCTTAAAACGCTTCTGTTTTATGTTTCTTTATTGAAGAGGTGTTGAATCAAGAAGATGCCGATGAAGATTTACCATTTTACTATTTATTAAATCAATCCTTTCCATTTGTGATTCTTTTACATTCTATTCTCCATTCTTTTGATTCAAAGTTCATGCATAATTAAAAAATGTAAACATTATATCATATTTTCTGTATTAATTCAATGTAAAGTGAACTATATTTGCAATAATTTAGTAAAGAAATCCAGCTTCTCAGATTATAAGAACATTACCAAGGACTCACAATACAGAAATAGCTGAAAATTACTTCTGAAAAGTACCTTATTTTATACAGTCAATAACTTTTAATTTTGATTAAATTATGAGCTTTTTTCAACACTTTCACACACAGCAGCACACCTGACTGGTGGAGAGCACACAGTATGTCAGTCTGGAGGAAGCTGTAAATCCTGTGAGGTTTTTCTTATGAAACAAGAGAGGAACTGACAGACTGTTCTAAAATAATACTTTGGTATTAAGTATTCATTACGGGCACTGTGACACAATCCTAAAGTCTTATGAAGGGATGCGATGGTTGTAATATCGTACAGTAATGTTGCTTTGAGTTGGAGTCTAACTCCCGACAGTTTGGTGTAATTTAGAGTAAATTACTCTCAGAAATAGCTTGTGGGAACATAATAACACCCAACCACGGCTATTTAAACATGTAGAATTGGTTACGGAGCTACTCGCACATTCCCCCACATCCACCAGCAGGCATTCGGGATCTCTTGGCTGTCAGTTCTCATTCCTCTCCCCACATCTCTTCTGTTCACAGCCATGTCAGCTGCCTGACAGCTTCTCCGAGACTGCTGCACACGGCAAAAAAAAACTCCAGCGCACCTCTATCAGCACTGATGGACGCCGCCTCGCCGCCTCAAGGACCAGCCCACCAGTCGCTTCGCGTTCTGAGTTCCCAGTTCAAACAAGCACTAATTTAAACCATATTCCCTATGGACAGGTTAACTGCAGACCAACACGTTCTGTTTTATAGAACAACAACCGTCCATCACAGTTAAACTGTCGATAGGGATAACCAAGCAAAGAGGAGATCTGGCAACTTTGACCAATGGAGTCGTTGACTTGCAAAATCCGACTTCAAGGATGTTCTATTAATAATTTCTATTGAAGAGACATTAGTGTTCCAGGCTGGGTTCATGTGGCTCTTTAAGGACCAGAGAGTTTCTCATTGTAATAGATAAACCAACTACTGACAGGTGAAGTGAATAACATTGGGTACATGTGGGTGGGATTTATTGAGCACCAATTGAACCGTCAGCTCTTGAAGCAGGAACAATTGACGGATCTTAGAGACTTTGACACATAACAGTCTGTGATTCTTTCTACAACAGCAGGTCTTTTGGGCTGTTCCTGGCATGTTAGCTGACAGAGGCGGTGGTGAAGCGCCTGACAATGTTCTACTTGGAAATCTTAGGCCCTGCATTTATGTGGATGTTACTTTGACGGGTACCACCTGCCTAGATTGTTGCAGACCACATACCCCCCTGCATAATGGTATTCCTGGATGCCAGTGGTCTCTTTCAGGTGGATAATCCAGCCTGCCACACTCAGGAACTGAAGGTGTTGACTTGATCTCAAATCTGTTTGCTGGAGATCACACCTCACACAGGATCTGCTGCTCAGTGCCAAGCACCAAAAGATGTCTTGTGATGCTCGCCTCGACACAAAATTGTGGTTTCAGAACCACAAGAACAACATTTCATGCTTTAATTTCCACTTGTGCTACTAAGCAAAGGTGTGAGCAAAGGTTTTCATTAATTATGAGGGCCGGATTCTATTGCCAGTAAACTCTAAGAGAAGAAGTCCAGAAGAGTCCAGAAGTTTTAAAGCAATTTGTTCCCATTTGCACTGATTATCTGCTGCTTTGAAATGTCATTTGATGCCCTGTGACCTGACGACAGAATCCCCCAGCGACTGTGGAGTGTAGACGGTGCTGAAGAATGAGGGTGTGCACAAGCTTTCATGGGCTTTTCTTTCATGCTTACCTTTTGCTTTGTGGAGAACATCACCAAGAGTGTCTAGGGGGAAATGTGTTTGTTCTCACAGCCAAAGCAATCCCAAATGTGCAAAACAGCCTCATAAGAATTCACAGCAGCAGCTGGCCGAGACTGACACTTGTCCCCTGTTGACAAGTCTCTTAGAGCTGCTGCTAATGGAGCAGCAAAGGTTTTCTCCCCAGGAGCATGGTGGCTGCCAAAAAGCCCAGTCCTCAGGGGTCCCAAGGGGTCACTCTTCCATGTCTGACTGACTTTGATACCAATCCAGACGCTGACAGGTGGAAACAAGCGGAAGGAGTTGTCTGGGAGGTCTTTACCCTTGATGCCTGGTGTGACCACCATGTTGAAGATGCCGTGGACCCGAGCATCATGGGCCACAAGGAGAGAAGTGTTTCCTGTGTGATCTGTTTTTTTTTTTTCTCCCTGAGAAATTTCTCTGAAAATGCTTCTTTTCATTTTCTGAAATGAAGGGGTTTGTCCATTAAGGTAGAATGTACGCAGACGTTGCACGGGAAAAATCGATTTTTGAGGGGTTTTTTTTCTGAAAGATATAGATTTTTCACTGGTGAGGAGCCAAGTATTGTCTAATGCTCAGGTCTGGTTTGAGCAAGATGTACAGTTTAAACAGTCTAATCAACACTTCTTTTGCAATGTCAGAAATGCGTGTACGTGAATGCTTTAAACAGGAAATTGTATCAGCCGAAGAGCAAACTGGGTGACATGAGATTTTAACATTCAAGCTGCAAGAACTCCAGTTGGTGCACAGCATGATCTCCAAACAGGTTTATATCACACTGGGAGCTTTCAGCATCAGTCATGGTCACAGTTGCTTTAATATGATTAGCGACCTGGAAAATATATCAGCATTATAACCACTTCTTCAATTAAAAGGTTTTTGAGATGAGGTGGCATACATAACAATAGTGCTGCTGATTCACACATGTGGGTGTACACACTTTCAGATTTTCAGCATCAATCACACACCAAACTATTCCCACATACAGTGCGGGAAATAATTATTTGATCCCTTGCTGATTTTGCCCAAAGAAATGATCTGTCTCTAATTTCAATGGTAGGTGTATTTGAACTGTGAGAGACAAAATATCAAAAATCCAAAATAATGCTTTTCAAAAAAGGGCATGGTAGTGATAGTGGGTAACACACTCACCTATGAACCAGAAGACCATTAAATCACAGGTTCAAAACCCACTTACATACACTTGGCTGGAACCGTAGTCACCAAGAAAACAGTATCACCCTACGACAAAAATGAATGGACTGCCAAAACATCTGACCTCTGATTGCCAACAAAAGGCAAGAGACTTAATAGTTCTGGTACATCCTATCTCTTTCCCTTGACGAGGTCTGATAAAATGGTTATAGGAGAGGATTCCTGAGAATCAGGCATCATAACTATGAGAAATCTGGGCAATTTTAAATGAGAGATATATGGACAATATAATTGAAACAATTTTTAAGTAATGACACTTTACAGCAATGCTTTTTTCTCTGCAGTTGATCCGAGTAATGTGAGGTTGATTCTAGCCCCGGTCTGTCTTCGGTCATGGTCTTGGTCTCGCCTTAGTGTGTCTTGTTCTTGGTCTCAGTATCCTCAAGTCTCGGCAGTGTCTTGGTCTTGGTACCCTTCAATGTCGGCAATGTCTTGGTCTGGGTTTAGGTGATCTTGACAGCAACATTATGCATTGGAAAGTGCTAGTAGCCTAGTGGGTAAGACATTCGCTATGAACCAGAAGACCCAGGTTTAAATCCCACTTACTACCATTGTGTCCCTGAGCAAGACACTTAACCCTGAGTGGCTCCAGGGGGGACTGTCCCTGTAACTACTGATTGTAAGTCTCTCTGGATAAGGGCGTTTGATAAATGCCGTAAATGTAAATGAAAATTGAAGGTTAAGTGCCGAATGGGTTGTTTCTGCACTGTTAAACTGCATTATTTCAGCAAATGTTTTAACAAAACCTCAAGAACCTTCAAAATCTCCAGACATTCTGGACAAGAAACTTAAACTTTCCTTTGGTCCTTTAAATAACAGGAAAGATCAGACGACATATTTCTAAATAAAGAAAATATTTGGGTTAAATTTGGTGGGAGGAAGAGAAATTTGACAGACCATAATCAGACATGGTGTCTCCAAATGGAACATCTCACCAACTGACCAAATGTGGCAACACTTTTTAACCAGTACTTTGTGGTCAATTGTTGTATATTTGCTGTTCAAAGTTAGTTAAAGCGTTGGCCATGAACACCTTGCTCAGCATATTAATGGAGCAACAGTACATTTTAACAACATTTGTATTTATGGGACACGAGAAACACACACACGTGTGTGTATACAGCACAGTCTGGCATTTGTATTCCATGCCTGGCCGGTGCAGGATGAAGTGACGGCTCAGAGCATTGTTGCATGCCGACTAGTGAATATTTAATGACAGCGAACTCCACTCTTCTGCACCCTCCATGTGAGCCAGGGCACATGTCAATCAGAACATGAAAGACTGTCTTCCTGCTCACACTGCCTGCACCAGACTATTATAACCAATCCAGCAAAATGCACACCCAGTTATCCTGAAAACCATTATGGGTTTATAATGCAGCTTTCCAGACACCACCAAAGAAATATACTTAACAGGGATTTTCAGTACAAAACTGGCAACATAAATACAAGGGGCGAATTTTTCATTCACAAAACAGGTCGCAAAACCAAGAAATGTTACTCTGGGCTCCAGCTATTTTCCACTTATCTTAGGTCGAGCCTGAAAAACTCTCTGGTTTCTTGCACTGGATGGCACTCTTTAAACAGATGGTGATCAGTATGTGTGTTTCTGTGCCCGTCTCCAGTTTTTATTAAATTTCCAATTATTATTTTAGCACTGGCTATGGTGTGACACACATAACAGGGTAACTTGTACATATGGTTCTGATTCTGAAGTGGATAAAAAACGTAAAATGCCCAGGTCCAGATGTTCATTAGCAATGGTTCTGATTCTTTGTGTTGAGAAAAAAAAGATCTCACTCAAGCAGAATGATGGAAGGGGTGGTGTACCATAATAAGGCCTCCTTGGTAAAGGTCTCAGAGCAGTTTTAATTTTTACCTTCCAGGCTTGGTGGCACCCTGGTGGTATGGAGGCCCAAAGTGGCCACTTTGCCTGCACTGTCTTGCAAATTAAGTCACTTTCAATGCAACTAACTGGAAAAAATGTTGCATGGATGCTAAAAAGGATTTTAAATAATAAATTAAGGGCAGGTGTGTTTAGGACAATCAACTTTTGATGTAATTTGCTTTCCTTCTTTGCCGCTACATCCCTAGATATGTATTATATGTAGATATGCAAACTATCAGGTAATCAAGGGCACACAACAGAGCACATGGAACTCTGGTCAGAACAAGGAAATGTCAGGTCAATCCTTCCTAAATTATTCCCATTTTGTCATCAAATTATTGCCATTTTGTCACAGCTGGATTTTTTGAGGTGCTCCAGGTCCACCTTCTTGGCCAAAGTTTGTTAATTGTGAATGTTCCTGATGAACTGACTGTTTGCGTCTGTTATCATGTGTATTTCATTCTTTTTTCCATACCCTGATGAATCAAATTTACTTGAATCTTCATTCAGATAACAATAAAAAGGTTTTGCAACTTCCCCTTAAAATAATGTTTTTCAGCATAGAACCAGAGAATAACTGGTACACATTTGATTTGTAAGTTGTTGCAGCTGCAGTGGCTGCTTTAAATCAACTCCCAAGAAGTCCCCTTTCTTAGAATTCAGATATTAAGAATCTGAGACTATATCAGACCGCACGCTTGCCCCATTGAAAATCAGGTTCATATGTTCCCATCCATAATCTCCCCAAAAGAAAGGTCCTAATTAACCTGTGCATGGAAGCAGCCCGCTCACGTGGCGTGACTTTTATTACGCATCATTTGCATGTAACACGGGAAAGGTGCAGATGAAAAGGACAGAGGAGATCCCATTTCGTTCTGCATAATGGGGATCCCTTTATGTGAGCAGTCATGAACGTGTGGATAAATGAAAAGGAAAAGAAATTGCCTGCGTAAATGCCATGCTTGTGTGTCGCTGGTTGTGAAACGTTGTTGAGTAGAGAGCTAGAGAACGGAGCCATATGCCGTGTACACTTTCTTCTAATACAGTTAGGCCATGGCAGCTTCCTCTGATTAAACCACAAATCCATCAAGCTCTCACGCTAGCCGTGTCAACGTTGCCATAGATACTCACCACTTTTTATCTTGACGTGAAAACTAATAGCAGGTGAATTTTATCACCTTCACTTGGCCATGTGCTCCTGGACTGAATAGACTAAAAGCACGTGCAGAATACACATCCCTTGAAAGTCTAAAAATCAAATACAACATTTTTTTTTTTAACCGATGAAAAGCTTTTTCAATGGTAAATTTGCATTTAGGTCAGTGGCTGAGTAAAAGCCTGTCGATTTTCACTTTTATAAAATAAAAAAAAGTCTCTTATTTATTACAGGCTGTACTGTGAGTAAAAACAGATACAAAAATCTTAATAGATCCATATGACTTTTCTCGAGCAATGCGAAATCATTGCTCATTTGGAATTTGCACTTGTTAGCTGCAAGCACAGAATCAATGAATCAACTACATATGGGAGATCGTTCATAACCGTGTAGACCCTCATTGTCCCAATATTCCCAAAAGGAGAGACCTTTACAGACTCAGCCTGTGTCTAAGTGGCGCACTCACATGGCTCGACTCGCACCCTGGATCTATCACCCGTAACACGTGATA
Source organism: Denticeps clupeoides (assembly GCF_900700375.1). NCBI lineage: Eukaryota > Metazoa > Chordata > Actinopteri > Clupeiformes > Denticipitidae > Denticeps > Denticeps clupeoides. The sequence goes on along the minus strand of NW_021629788.1, from coordinate 76,373 downwards.
TGTGCAGATGAGAAGGACGGAGGAAGTGTCATTATTTTCCTTCTTAATGAGGTACGTTTATGTAGCTTGCCCTGAAAATGCAGCTCAATTGCATCAGGATATTTGCTGTCTATGAAAAAAGTATAATTGGATTTAATTGGAGCAACGCTCGCGTGGAGTTGGGAATTGTACCTGATGTATAGGAATATTAATAGCATCAATAACAAGAGAGTTTTGCATTAAATTTATGCCATTTAGCTGACGACCTTATCCAAAGCACCTTATGCTTTGTAGTTACAGGGACAGTCCCCCTGGCGACACGCAGGTTTCAGTGTCTCGCTAAGGGACACAATGTTAATATGTAGGGTTTTAACCTGTGACTTTGTGGTTGTCTGGTTCATAGTGTTTTAACTACTAGGCTACTATTCCCTTAAGCCTTAACCAATCTACTAACAAAACATGACTCTTCATCCCATTTTCAGTCAGTTTCTCCATTTGCTTGATTAAATAGGCATCCCCTTCATTTAATAATAATTGTTTCTTTGCATAATTGGATAGGATTCTGTCACCGAAGGCAGCTGGGGATGCTCGACACGCGGATCCATGCAGCATCGTCCTTTGTTTGGATATGAATGTGATGAGGAGTAGTTTATTGCAGAATATGAAGAACATGATACTGTGGTCTTCATGTGCCATGTAGCTTCACAGTTTTTGGGATTGGTCTGTGTTTAGGAGGTCTTCTGCCTGTTTTAAATCCCAGCACCACCCTCAGTAAGGCGTCCATCCTTGCAGTCCCGCGCTCCGAACTGACTAATGCGTCTTCATTTGGAGCGCTAGATGCTCTTTGGGCTGGCTGTTTCTGTCGTACAATAAGTGAAATTAATTACACGGGGGGGTGCCGAAGCCCGCCAGCAGGTACCTGTGCTAGCAGCTGCTAGGCCTTCTGATTGGTGCTCCGCCGATCGGTTCGTCTCTATTAGACAGCAAATGAGCCATCTGAGCTGAGCCCGGCTGAGAAGAAGGAAGCCAGTGGAGCGCAGCTCCCCAGAGCCCTCGTTAGTTTGTATATGGGGTTTGTGCAGGAGTCCGATGTCGCTGAGCCCAGCGCTTCAAACCATAAATCAATAACCCAACAATAACGATTTTGTACAACTAGACTCTAAGCGCAAATTAATGAGAGAGAGTGGATTTAGTTGCAAACGGCACTATCTTCAAACTGCCGTGAAGCGCAGCACTACCCGCTGGGCATGGGGCATGATTGCATGACTGCAGATGTCATCAGGATGTATATATGTAGACAATACAAAAACGTGAAGAAGAATACCTGTTTCATTGGTGTGGAATTATTACAGTGGCACAGGACACATTATTTAATGATGTTTTTAATGGGAGTAGCTGTCAATTGAGCCGTAGATTGCACAGAACTGACCGATCTGCAAATACTCTTCTTTTAATTTTTTTATTTATATACATAAGGGCATAAGTATTTTCTAAAAAAGGAAGGGTTTGAGCATTCGTTTGAAAAGGTCATTGTCATTCAGTAATTTGGATCACATTTTTACAGCTAAGATGATGGTTCTTCACTGTATTTCCATCTTTAAGTTATGTGTTGTATATGTATATGCTTGTAATGTATATGCTTGGATAATTTTATATGCACCATCATATTTTAACATACATCATTTAAGATTCAATGACATGTTAACATATTAATCACATTGCAATTAGCCAATCATAGACACCAGCACTTTATAAAAGCTCATGTGTCCCAGAAAAGTTGAGTAAAAAAGTTCCAGACTAAACTGGCCGTCTCACTGGACTTTTTGCGCTCAATCACAAACAAGCTGCCAGTATCTGAAGTTTTTCTTAGTGGGCTCCACTGACCTTGATGACCGTTTAGCAGAATGCATTACATCCGTCTCCATGTCGTCAGCGGCTTCCAGGCGTTCCTGCTTTCAGCAGCCCTGTCCTTGTCCAGTCCCTGCTCCCGTATTTATTCGCTGATTTACAAATATAAATAAATTCATAAGGACTGATTCTAAAATGATTTCCTGGGATGTTCTGGGGCTTAAGATCCTTCTTCTTCCCTGACCCTTTCTTGCAAATAGTACAGCTCTTTCAGACATCATTCATGCACTGAAGATGAAATTCTATAGAAATGTACCATAATGGCCCAATGTGACCCAAGATGGATTAATGCCTGTGTGTAATGTAGCCTTGCTAGATTCCATGCAGAAATATATATTTCATAAAAATATTTTCATACAAAATGTGCACAGCATGTTGATCAAAACTCATCACATCCCATCCCTTATAGATTAAAAAGGGACACACAATTAAACTGTAAAATGTGGGTCAATTTTAAGGGACATGTGGCAATGTTCATCAACTCCATTCATATACCCCATCTCTCAAGAACTTCAAAAATTTGGTATAACTTTGGAATAACAAAACTGGTCAAAGGTCAATGTCACCAGATCCTATCCGTGACATGCCATTAAATGAGAATACTGATGCCATTTGGGTCTGGACAGACATGAGCAATCCAGAGCAATTTACAATCCGTTATAATCCTTACAATCCGGGACAGTCCCCCCCTGGAGCAACTTAGTTTTAAGTGTCTTGCTCAGGGACACAATGGTAGTAAGTGGGATTTGAACCTGGGCGTGTTACACGCTAGGCTACGACCACCCATTTCTCCATCTTTGAGACATTCCTATTCATCCAGTACTTCTTCAAGAAGTCAGGTGTCCTTGTCCTCCTGATCTTCAGGCTTCCAGAATGGTGGAGGATGTGAATGGGGTAGAAGCTAAGAAAAGGTTGACAGTGTGAATGCCACTGTCGACAAAAAAAGAAGTTCTTCCCGCACGACGGTGTCGTTGTCTTGGCTTTGGAGAGCTCCGACAGTGATTTGCAACGACTTTTGACGGCATCTCGGAAGATTGCTGCCACAAATCTTGGCCGGAATCCTGACACTCTTTATGTGAGGGTCATCTTATGCCGGAATTTCATTACAGATTGCGCAGCAGTCCCCACCAGAGCCTGCAGACCAACATAAGATCCTGCTTCCAAGGACTTGTTTATGCTGCTCTGCATTTCTTTTGCCGAGTAAAAGGTGAGGGTTGTTTTTGCGTACATTATTGGGTGCTGACTTCAGCAAAAAAAAATGTTACGTGCTCCTGAACAAGATCTTATAGCGGGGGACAAATGACACATTTCGCACCGGTGGATCATTTAGTTGAAAACTGCATTTAAACTCAAACACGCTGCACAAAATCTTGCTTTCGTGTCATTACGTGTCACTTTAAAGTTAAAGCCTGCCATATTTTCGCCAGACCGTATGTGTAAAATCATCTACTGAATCTCATGAACCTTCTCTATTATAAGTTTACAAAATGAGGAAGATGTTAGTTATGCATATTTTGGAATGGAATTAGGCTTATGGGTGTTGCCATGAAGCCTGTCCTCCCTGTGTTGGAAAACCACAGTCAGTGGACAAATAAATGGACTCACAAGTGCTTGAGTTTTTGTTCCAGTGATATGGCGAGAACTTGGCGAGAACTCTGAATTGACCGTAGATGTGTGTGTGAGTATGTGAGTGAATGGTGTGTGTGTGTTTATGTGTCCAGGGTGAGTCCCTGGATGGGCTTCGGCAGCCACGACCCAGACTAGTTACGGAAAGTGATAGACTGAGAGTGTAGAAAGCTGACATTTAAGAAGAATGAGAATATAATGAACATGCTTTAATAATACGTATGATGTCATCAAAATGGAATATGCTGACTGACCTCTTTTCATTCTTGTATAAGATTCCATGAAATGACAACGTCTCTGCATGCATCATTACATTGCATGTTTTTATAGGAATCTCCCATTGACCCTACTGTTCTGAGCTCAGCTTTCCACGCTCCATGGGAACATGGATGTGGGCCTTCCGTTAAAAGACTGAAAAAGAGTTCTGAAAAAGTTGCTTGCCATGTCGAGGTGGCACAATTTCACTGTGAAGTGAGCGTTGAAGAACTTGACGACTTTGCAGCATCTGATTTGACTTATGTAAAGGTTTAATGTGATTTACTGAGGTGGAACAGAATGGAAGTGAAAATGTTTCCGTGGTGCGCACTGATGCAAGCTATTATCCATTAATTCTGGTCAATAATAAATCATATTTGTTTCAGGAACAAACGACCTCCCCTGAACTGGATAAACTGGCCCACAGTGGCCTTTTAATGTCGTGTTGGAGAGCCAGATCATTTTGGTTGTGCTCACTGTGAGAACCAGTGTTCTCTGAAGCGACGGGCTAATGGGACTGACAATGAAAGGATAATCCTTGTCGCTTCAGCGGACAGGCAACGTTAGAAAAATCCAGAGGTAATTGGATATTATGACTTGGAACCCTGCATGCACAAAAGAAAGGGTGAGGGTTTCTTATTAAAGCACTAAAATCACTTTTATGGTGTCTTGACATCTGAACGTGTTCTATGAAGGAATTCAACAGTCGATCTCCTTGATTGATTTCTGAACGTTTTCAGAAAGCGCAGTGTGGCGGGTTGCATCATCCTGAAGAATGAGACCACAGCTACAATGTCGTATGAAGGTGCCTGGGGTGGCCTGCAACTTTTTGGAAGTGTTTCTTGTTTCCCTTTGAGTGCAGGACCCAAGTTCTCCCAGCAGAACGTTGCCCAAAGCATCGCACTGCCTTTGCCAACTTGCCTTCTTCCCACGCGGCATCTCTTGTCCAAGCAAGAGACACACACATGCACACACACACACCCACACAGACCAGGTTTGCAGCTTTCAAAGTCCATCCCGAGACCTTGGCGCCACCGTGTGGCTCCACCTCATTTCCTCATTCATATTTTTCACATTCATTTCTAAATGCCTATAGGAATGTGTAGACTGAAGAAAAGGAACATTTAATTTCTTTTACATGGTCAAGTCCCCCTGGAGTCATTCAGGGTTAAGTGTCTTGCGCAGGGACTCAATGGTAGTAAGTGGGGTTTGAACCTCTTCTTCTGGTTCAAAGGCGAGTGTGTAACCCACCAGGATACTATCAACCCCCGTCTTCTTCTCTTCTTGTCCTCTTCTCTCCAGAGCATTTGAAAGTGAAGTTAAAGAGAAATGAAAGTCTTATTTCACAGACACCCACACTAAGATCCTGCTGTGGTTTCAGGTGTCCATGCCAGAGAGTCCCAGCCAGTAATGAGGACCGGTGTGGGGATGGAGGGGACAGGGCCCACGCGATCGATCTTGTGGAGTTTGCTGCCATCATGTGGAGATTTTAGCAACAGACAAATAAAAATAACCACAGTACAGACGTATTAGCATGAATCATTCATTTATTAAAAATCTTGGGCCTTTTGTCTTTTGCCACCTCTCTGACCATCAGAGTCAGTGGATGCCCCCACTCATGGTACCCTAACATTTTTGGTGTGAAATCTAAGAAACTGTCAGTAGAACAAGGGGGTCGAGTGGGGTCAGGAGGGGTGTCAATTTCTGATGTGATGGAGGTGTCACTGTTCCCCCAACTCTCCATGCTGCCAGCAATAAGCCCCATAGCATCTCGACCTTCAAGAAGGTGATCCAAGTTACGTCACTGTCATGAGTGAGTCAACGTGGTTTGGCAGGTAAACAGGACGCAACCGCAGAACTTCATGAAACAGGGGCTTTACTTATAATGAGCACAAAGTACAGAACAAGTATACAGTACAGGCCAAAGGTTAGGACACACTTTCTCATTCACGTGTTTTCTTTATTTTCATGACCATTTACATTGGTAGATTCTCACTGAAGGCATCAAAACTATGAATGAACACATGTGGAGTTTGTACTTAACAAAAAGTGGAGACCTGGCCTCCACAGTCACCGGACCTGAACCCAATCGAGATGGTTTGGGGTGAGCTGGACCGCAGAGTGAAGGTAAAGGGGCCAACAAGTGCTAAACACCTCTGGGAACTCCTTCAAGACTGTTGGAAAACCATTTCAGGTGAGGACATCTTGAAGCTCATCGAGAGAATGGCAAGAGTGTTCAAAGCAGTAATCAGAGCAAAGGGTGGATATTTTGAAGAAACTAGAATATAAAACATGTTTTCAGTTATTTCACCTCTTTTTGTTAAGTACATAACTCCACATGTTTCATTCATAGTTTTGATGCCTTCAGTGAGAATCTACCAACGTAAATGGTCATGAAAATAAAGAACACATTGAACACATGTGTGTCCAAACTTTTGGCTGTACTTTATATAAATACAAATATATGACCTTGTGCAGGCTAGACACAATCGGGAATTTGAACGACAAAATAGACCAATATAGACCAAATAGACTAAACTCCAAACCAGCATACAGATGCAAAGTAGCCCACCACCATCAGAACAAGCGCCAATACCCTCCTCTCCTAATCAACCCTCAAGACGAGCTGGACAGAGAGTGAGAGAGTGTAAATACATCTGGCACTTGATCATCTAGATGCTTGGAAGGCAGCATTTACTTGATAACGGATCATTTCCACGTTTCTTTACATAGCAAATAGCATACAGTTCTGTTGGGAAGTTCTCCGTTGCCAAGAATGGGATGTTAAATCACACAAATAATAATGATTCAAAAGTGAAAGTAACAATAAGGGTCATGTTGATATGTGGTAGTAGAACTGTGTTGGTCTCTCCCGACTCTGTAAACTAATGAATGATCTCCTACAAGCAAACATCTACAGCGGGACAATATTGTATTGCTGCTCAGAGAACAACGGTCTCTTTCTCTACACACATCATCCCATTGATTCACGAAAATGAGGAAGGTCGGCAATAAATGCTTTAGGTAAATCAATAATTGAGCATACAGGCTTTTTCTTTCTGGTTAAGATGAACAGGGTTTTGTTTTCACTGGTTCTGCAAAGCACTGTAGATCATTTCCAACAATGCGTTCTTCTATTCTTCTCACTTAGTGTCAGGCGTGGTAAATTCTCCTTCAATTATTCATCAGAGACAGCACAAGATGCTGCATTTTTATTTACACATACTATAAAGTATACAGGAAGGTTTATTGAGAAAGTCCAGTCTCATTTTGAAGTTTTATTTGCTCTCAGTGTGTTTGGGCAGGTAAGGAAACTCACCAACCAGAGCTGCTTTTCTTAAATCCAACATGACGTCAAACCATGACTCTCTGAATGCTGCTCAGTTGCTTCTATTTAAAGTATTTAAAGGTCTATTTTAATCTGGGGGATTACGGTGGAAACCATCAGTCCCAGAACTTTTAGGAATATTTTGCTGCCACTTCATTTCTTATAGAATTAAGAGGGTATGTGGTTTATAAAGATGAGTGAGAAGGAAGTTAAAAAAAAAAACAAACAAAAAAAAAACAATGAAGACACCATCTTGGAAACCCTCCCAAACATTTTTATTTGTGGGGAGTGAGTTTCTTCCCTGTTGTAGCTGTAAAGGGATGGAGTGTTAAGATGAAGGAGGAGGGTTAATAAAATTGCAGTTAACACGCTGTCCGGTAGGGGGCCACCTCTCCCCGCGGGTCTCGGGGAGGTGGGACCAGGTCTCCGTGGGTAAAGCAGATTCAGCCAGTTCTACCTGTTCAGACACTCACAGATCTTCATTTAATTTGGCTGCAGTTCATTTTTAATGTTATAATATAGCTGAATTAAAAAAAAAAAAAAGATAGATAAATAAAAATTAATAAATAATAATACATACGGCACGGCAAATCCCCAAAAAGGTATTAATGAACTTATATGAATATAATGTATTATTAACAGACTAAAACAGTTCAGTACTTGAATTAAATTTTGTATAATAATCGGAATTAAACCCAATTAATTGCACATATTCTTTAGTTACATCTTAATGACGTCCCGAGTTTCTAAAATGTGATGATGAGATGAACTCATCATCCTGATCAGACGGGTTGTCACGTGGCGAAGAAGGTGTTTTATTAGGATTCCTACATCGGTCATAATTTAATCCCATTCAAAATAATTACAGTTTTACAATCAAAAATCGTGGTCGACATGCAGCAACGTTGTCGCTCACTAGATTTCACCCCTAAAAAATCAGGTAATTATATAAAAGGAAAAAAACAGCAATAACAATAATAAAAACAACAACAACAACAACATTAAGCATAAATACGTGACAGTATTCTGCACTGTAGAAAACCTAATTTTATTTTGGAAAATAATTTTCGGCCGTTTTGGACATTCTTTTCTTTATTATTATTATTATTAAAGGGATCATACATTACTGCGCTCGGTTACCGGTTAAAATGACGCACGTGCGCTCGCCATTTATTCCGCCAATAACAACAACGCCGATCATAATAATAAATTCTCAAGGAGGAGGGGGGGGGGTACTCACTTTCCGCGTCACGTCCTGAAAGAGCGCTCCCCGCCGCGCGCCTCCTCATTAATATCGCGACAACGAGCGCGCCGCGGCGCGCGAAAAAGGAGAGGAAGCCAAAAAAAAAAAAAGAAAAAAAAAGAAAGGGAGGAAGAAAACACAACGCGCACCGGCGCGCGCCTCCGCCAATCACGGCGCGCCCCCCTCGCTCGCCGCCGGCCAATGGGAGGTGCGCGCGTGCAGGTGGCGGCGCGGTTATCAGCGCGCGCGCTCCGCCGACGTCAGACGCCCGGAGCGAATTTAGCGGGAAAGTGGAGGTCCGGCTTTTTTTTTTTTGTAATAACCGGCGCTTTTAATTATAGAGAATTAAAAAGAAATAAAATAACAACAGCAATAGTGATAGAAAAAAAAAAAAGGAGAGACGGAGCGGATGAGCCGAGAACTTTCTTCTTCTTCTTCTTCTTCCTCCTCCTCCTCGTCTTCTGCCTCTCACGCGTCCAGATGTTAGCCGTGGGCCAGATGGACAGTAACCGGCAGAGCGCGTTCGTCCTGGGCAGCACCCCGCTGGCCGCGCTGCACAACATGGCCGAGATGAAGAGCTCCCTGTTCCCCTACGCCCTGCAGAGCCCCGCGGGCTTCAAGGCGCCTCCGCTGGGCGCCCTGGCCTCCCAGATGCCGCTGGGGACGCCGCACGGGATTAGCGACATCCTGGGCAGGCCGGTGCTGTCGGGCTTCCCGCGGATAAACGGCCTGGCCGCGTCGGCGGGGATGTACTTCGGGCCCGCGGCGGCCGTGTCGCGGTACCCCAAGCCGCTGACGGAGCTGCCGGGCCGGGCGCCCATCTTCTGGCCCGGGGTCATGCAGGGCTCCCCGTGGAGGGACCCGCGCGTCTCCTGTCCGGGTGAGTTTTTTTTTTTTTTTTTTTTTTTACCGGAGTTTGTTAGAGAAATGGCGCCGGGGTTCTCACGGTCGCGCTCTCCGCAGCTCAGGCCGGCATGATGCTGGACAAGGACGGGAAGAAGAAGCACTCGCGGCCCACCTTCTCCGGCCAGCAGATCTTCGCCCTGGAGAAGACGTTCGAGCAGACCAAGTACCTGGCCGGACCTGAGAGAGCGCGCCTCGCCTACTCGCTGGGCATGACGGAGAGCCAAGTCAAGGTGTTTATTCCATAAATCATTCATTATTATTACTATTATTACTATTGAACCTGGCATTTCGTTATCTAGTAGATCAATTTAAAGAAATAAAATAAACTTTTTGGACTTCTGGGTTACTAATGACGTCCGTGTCCGGACCAGGTCTGGTTCCAGAACCGGAGGACCAAGTGGCGCAAGCGGCACGCGGCGGAGATGGCGAGCGCCAAGAAGCACGACTCGGAGACGGAGAAGATGAAGGAGCGAGGAGGACGCGGAGGACGACGACGAGTACAACAAGCCGCTGGACCCCAACTCGGACGAGGAGAAGATCGCGCGGCTGCTGAAGAAGCACAAGGCGGCCGCGGGTGCGAGCTGCGCGCTCATCAGCCCGTGCGGCAGCAGCAGCAGCAGCGGCGGCGCGTCGGACGCGTTGTGACGCGCGTCGCGTCGCGGCGGATCGGACTCGGACTGGCGGAAGCAGGGTACAACACGGCGGAGGCGTCGTGGAAAGATGTAAATAGAGGAGCTTTTTTTATTATTATTATTATAATTATTATTATTATGGAGTAACTTATGTTCTGGAGCAAGCAGGACGCGGCGATTCTCTCCACTTCTTCGTCTTCTTTTTTTTTTTTTTTTTTTTTGCAGAATAACGTCGCCTAACATTGTGAAGGCCCGGACGCGCCGCCTGTAAATTATTTTGGTTTATTGTAAAATAATCTGTACATAGAACTGTTGGTTTTAGCAATTTTCACCTCCATCGTTTATTTCCATTTCAAGGAGTTTATGGTTTACCTCATGAAACGAAAAAAAGAAATAGACAGAGCTGGATGAGTGAAGATGTTGGAATAAGAGAATATTATTACTTCCGTGTCATAGGAAGATGAAAAAAAAAAAAGAAACAAACAAAAAAAAAAAAACTTTGTATTATCAATAAATTATTTAACGAGCTTATCTTTTAATCACGTCTCTGTTGTTTGTCCACGTGGAACAGAAATCGGCCTCACAAAACAAGGCCGATTATGAATAGAACACAACATTTACGTGAAAGATTATTATTATTATATTAACTCTTACAATTGACTCATAATTTTTTCCTATTTTAAAATATGGCAATATTAACAGAATTAATTGCTAATTCGTTGTTAAAGGGTTCGATAAAGTTAGGGTTCGATAGTGGATGTGTTTAGAAGTGTCTTTATTTTGTTAATAGCACACATTCAACGACTTTTAAACGAAATGTAAAAAATCTATTATTAATATATGAATATTAAGCAACTAAATGAAAAAAACTTTTTGTTTAATATGAGCGATTTACGTATTGCTTTTTCGGCCATACACGCGTATATATTATTAACAGCATTTATCTCTAATCGGTGTGAAAGAAGCCATTGATCCCACCGCCGAGGCGAGGCCTCGCGTGTGTAAAGTTGGAATAAAAGACAGAGAGACAGACAGAAAAATTCCAGCTTCTTCTACAGGGGGGTTTATTGCTTGCGGAAGGACACCAGCTCGTCTATACGGGCCGAATCTCTTATCTGCTTAAAACACAGCAGTCCACAAAAATAAAAATAATATATATCATAATAATAATGACGTTCACAAGCAGAGTTTTTTTTTTTTTTGCCTAACCAGATCACTGTCAAGACGACATAAATCCTGCTGCAGCCACGAAACCACTTCCACTCGCGCAGTCTGTAGTGTCGGAAACGAAATCGATGCGCTTCTAATTGCCGTTTAAAGCTCCGACGAGCGAAGATGATGACGATGCTGCTATTACATGAAAAAGCAATTCCGCTCCTTCTGCACGTGGGGTACAATACTTGGCATCATTATGCAGTAACAAAAAAAAAAAAAAAAAAAAAAAGATCCCCAAGCCTAAGATCTAAAAACATCACATTCAGAACAATCACATTATTACACAGAAATAAGTTAGAATAAGAATGTGAGACTGCTATATAAGAAACAATACCTTATATACTTGGCATGCTCTATGGCACTGCTTAAAAAGAACCCTGACAGGCTATATCATATCATATGATATCATATCAATCGTGTCGGCTGAAAAGGTGCAGTGAGAGTCTTTTTTTGTGATGGGTTTTTGTTTTTTTTTCCCCTACATTCACTATATACTGAAAACTGACCGCCGACAGACAGGGACACCCAGGCAGCCACACCGAGCCCATATCTCAGCTTAACAATTTTGGTAAGAATCATAAATTATCATCTTTAAAAAGTACAGTATATAAAATGAGATTTGCCCGATGTGTGAGGCATGGCAGTGACGTAGGCACAAAGACAAAAATCAAACCATCCCTAGAAAAAAATAAAAATAAAGGCATTAGAGGGGGAAGAAAAAAAAAAAAAAAAAAAAGACAAATGAAGTGAAAGCGCTTATCTTACTTGTAACAGCAACCCAGACGGGTCAAGAAAAAAAAAAAAAAAAAAACGGCACTAAAACAGCGTCAATACCTCTACATCCAACATAAGAAATAAACCTAACAATATATATAACAACTCCGTTTTTTTGCATTGCACTTTTAAAAACATCTCATATACTGAACGGAAGTAGCTTCTATTTTAGAGGCATATCTAAAAATTGCAAATATGTTATCTAAAATATGTCGAATTTTTTTTTGGTTTCTTTAGAGTTTTGGCAACAAAGCTATCACATGTAAAAGTGTTGTCCATTATTTGTGTGTGTGTGTCTTGTGCATACATGTGCGTTTGTGTGTGGAACGGAGGCTTCTGGAATCGGTGGGACGCAGAGCGTGAGGTAAAGTGAGTTGCTTCGTTAAAATCTGGCGGGCTGAAGGCGGAGTTCTGGAGGACGCTGAAGGCGGAGTTCTGGAGGACGCTGTGGCGGTCAGCGCTGGGAGGAGAGCGACCGCTCAGTCCTGCTGAAGAGTCTTAACAGGGTCTTCTGTGTGGACATACAGTATGTGCGTGTGTGTGTGTGTGTGTGTGTGTGTGTATCCTCTGTGTCCATCTCCCCGCAAGGCGATTCTCACAATATTTTCTCCCCCTCTGGCAGTGTGTTCCTGCTTGAATAAAACAAACATTTATCAAGGAATCACAGCCTGAGACACACAATCTTAATATAATCTACAAGTAAATGAGCTGCTAATAATAATAATAATAATAAAAATAATAATGTATAAATAAAAAATATTTACCACATCACTGCAAGACACAACACTTGTGCTTATTTGCATTAGGTTTACCTGTCCCTGTTGTTATTCGAAAGGACAGGAAGACAGGCTGCAAAAAGTGACATACACACACACACACACACACACAAAAGCGTGTTAATCTCAGTTCACTTTTTCCAGGTTCATCGTGCGCGCACACGCACGCACGCACACTACATGCATGTATGGACTATGCACATCCTGGTGCTAACTACAGCGGACGCTCCTAAAACACAGCTCAATGTCATTTTGGCGTGTGTGTGTGAGCCCCGACCTGGTCAGCTCACACACACACGGCAGTGCTCACTGTAGGAGTCCGGGCCACACTGACCAGTCTGTGTCTGACCCAGTCTGAGCGTCCAGGGTGGGGGGTCTTAACACACACACACACCACACACACACACACACACATAGTAGGTGGATAGAGTGCCTTTACCTTGTGGTCCCCCATACAGACATTGGGTCCTATGTTGTCGTAGCTAATAGACTTGTCCTCACCGTCGGGCTAAAAGAACCGAGAAACAAAGACCAATGAAATCAGGAGGACCAAACGGCCACACAGCGAAAACCATTCACCATCAACGCTGTAACACAGAGGGGTGTAATAATTCTTCACCAACACTAAAGGGGTTTAATAATGCAACATCCAAAATGTAATGCAGAAATGTTTAATGACACTGTAACTCCAAAAGGTTTAATAAATCACCCAACAATGTGATGTAACGCACTGTAACGCGGAGGGATTTATTAATGATGCAACATCCACACTGAAAAGCTGACTGTTTAATAAAGAGTCAGGGATTTAAAGCCTGTACATGCATATGTACAGAAGGAGTTACATTTCTTTGAAATTCTATTCAACATACAAGTGCAGTTAGGTTAAACTTTAAAATGATTAAAATAAGTTAGTGAGGACTTAAGTGTGTGTACAAATATGAATGGGTGGTAGTAGCCTAGTGGGTAACACACTCGCCTATGAACCAGAAGACCCGAGTTCGAATCCCACTTACTACCATTGTGTCCCTGAGCAAGACACTTAACCCTAAGTTGCTCCAGGGGGACTGTCCCTGTAACTACTGATTGTAAGTCGCTCTGGATAAGGGCGTCTGATAAATGCTGTAAATGTAAATGTAAATGAATAAATATTACCTATGCATTTGCAACGTCAAAAGAAAATGTGCAAAGAACAAAAAAAATTACAGTATGAGGACAAAAATTACAGTGTAACTACGCAACATCCACACTGTGACGCTGAGGCATTTAATAACTACACAACATCCACACCGTAACATCGAGGTATTAGTTATCATGTAACATCCACACTGTAATGCTGAGAGGTTTAATTATTACACAACATGCACACTGTAAAACTGAGGGGTTTAATAACTATGCAACACCCACACAGTAACATCGAGGCATTAGTAATTAGTACTCGTGTTACATCCACACTGTAATGCTGAGAGGTTTAATTATTACACAACATGCACACTGTAAAACTGAGGGGTTTAATAAGTACGCCACACCCACACTGTTATGCTAAGGCAATAAATAACTACGTAACACCCATACTGTGATGCTGAGGAGTTTAATAACTACGCAACACCCACACCGTGATGCTGAGGAGTTTAATAACTACGCAACATCGACACTGTGACGCTGAGGCATTTATTAACTATGCAACACCCACACTGTGATGCTGAGGAGTTTAATAACTACGCAACACCCACACTGTGATGCTGAGGAGTTTAATAACTACGCACCACCCACACCGTGATGCTGAGGAGTTTAACAAATGCGAAACAGTGGTCAACATTTCAGTTAAATGTACAACCCAGCTGCTGTTATTTAAGAACATAAACATGATTATTAATATCTAGAGCAGCAGCATGAGATTTAAGTGTCTTAGTGTTTTGCATTTAATTTCAAATAACAAAAGTAATTTGGGTCAAGTGGGCAAAAAACTGCTGGAGGTCATTAAAGGGCTTTTCCTGCCACTTTCTTTGAACTAAAAAAACTTAATTGCTCTAATAAGCAGCCTCCATTGTTGGGCTCTGTGGTGCCTCCGAACTAGAAGAAAGGAAGTAGTTGGAAGTGTGGCTGAAAATGAAGTTCAACCCAAGCCAACCACGCACCGGTACATGCAGCTACATCTGCATATACACACACACACACACACACACACACACTGTCTCTCTCCGCTGCCGGCCTGCCACGCTCCAGCTCTTTCCCATCAGGCCCAGGAGAGCAGCGCTCCCAGCCTCGGCATCCCAGAGCTGGGATACATTCATCAAAACGCCGGCGACATCATTTACAAAGGCAGCATAAAATTGTGGCTTTTTCGGCCCGCGTAATCTTTAGACAGATAAACAAATGACGGGCGCGCCGCCATGGGAGGCGTGCCACTCGCTCGGCTGAGCATTCATTACCCCGCGCCGCAGCTCCGCGACGCGCCAGCCTGCCAGCGGCCAACCTTTGGTGTGTTAGGGCTCGGCAAGCAGAAAATAACATGATGGCGAGTTAACGGAGCGAGGCATGATCGATGGTGCCAAGCTGAGGCCTGTTTACAGGCCCATGTCTCAACAATCTGTACCGTTAGTGTTTGTGAGAGAGAGAGTGAGAGAGAGAGCGAGAGAGTCTGAGATGGAGGAGGGGGGGGAGGGTTCACATCATGATTAACTTTTCATGGCTTATAATGGGCCACATAGCAGAAACTAGCATTAGAGGTGTGTGTGTGTGTGTGTGTGTGTAAATGACTTTTTAATATCGTTGAATGTGTGGGTTTTTTTCCCATCTGATTTTCAGAATGTTGATCTTGAACAACAAAAAATCCAATGAAAACAAGCTTTTCTCCACCTCATCAGTGCTACCAAGCTTCAATATGTGGTGCAGTTCAGAAGTGTCCACCTGAAAAGTGCCTTCCTATTCTAGTCATCCGGTGATCTATTTCATCTTAATTATTTGAATTTAACTTAATTCATACAATTTTTATTCTTACATCTCCTATAACTTTTAAAGTCAGGTATTGCACTACAACAAGCATTTCATTACACTTATGATTATTGTTTGTGATAAACAGTAAAAAAAAAAAAACAGTGAAAAAAAGTTCAGGGTGTAATCTGGAATAAATTAAAGGCCACAGTCGCTAAAACAGGAGAATCGAATAGCACTGATTATCTGGTTGTCATGGCGACTGTCAAGCGGTAGGTGTGTCGGACCGCAGGTGAAAAGTCGCTTTGAAGCTGATTCTACACGAGACTGGGGTAGAACATCTCCGGCGTAGCAGGTCTGGGGGGACTGGCTGGCTCGAGAAGAGACCAGCAACAGATCTGATGAAATCGTCCATACGTCAAGACAAAGCCAGGCAGGTGGTTTAATGCTGAGGCTGATCAGTCATTTCACGCATTTTGTTCAATATTCTAAGCACTGATGGATAAACTGAAGCACTGCAGGGCAGCAGATCGGCTGGGACCCCTGGTCCAGGGCGGCGCAGATTTGCACGACGCAATCCGGCTGCCGCTGTTAACTCTTCGAGGGAGGGGGGGCTGAGCAGACGGGGGCAGATCTGCGCAGCTTTATAAAGCTTTATAGAGCCGCTATGGCTGACTGGCACTCAATAAGCGTCGGGTCGTATATACTGCTGCTGTGGACCCTGGGCTTATAACTGGAGATGAATATTCACACGTGGCAATCAGCCCATCTGCCTTCTGGCACCACAGAAGAGGGAGGGAAAGAGTGGAAATGGGTAAATATTCAAGACAGAAGTGAGGGGGGGGATTTATTTAGATTTTTGGGGGTTTTTAAATTAAAAGAAATGAAAGGATTAAGAAACCCAACATGTAATTGTTAAATAAAGAGATGCCGTTTAGAACCTAAGCTCACCTTTGCGACCAGATCCTTGGCTGAGGCAGACATCAGGATGCGGTCACACCAGGCGGGGCATCGAGTGTTCATGTACTGTTTTCCCTCGTTGTGGTCTTCACTGTACGGGTAGCTGAACGTGAGCAGAAACACAAAAATCAATGATGAGACGGTTCGTGCTCCCTGTTTTCAACCCGCAGAGCAACTGTACAGCTTCTGATGAGGTGATCTGGGGTGATCAGTGTTCAGTAAATAATCACAATATTAAAAAAAAAAAAGTCCCACAATCCTTTATTAGCTAAAACTGACATAACACATTTTTGTTATAATCACACCAAACAGCCAAAGGTTTAAAGATACATATGTAATACAATAATAAGCAGATTTGTATTAATTTGTATTAATTCTATGGAAGGTATGACTGATTTAAAACAAAATAACTAGCAAGCACTGTTAATTCTTAAGACTAAATTGGCATTCAAAATCAATTTTCTTAAATGCAAACGCATCATCTCATCATTCTGAGGTTGAAATTTCATATTACTAGTGACCGCTAAAACTGACCATTCCAGAACCTGGTTCTTCTGGTTCTGTTTGAGAGGAAAGTGTGCATCATTAGAACACCAGCCTACTCCAGTAAAACGTAGCGACTCCCCGGCGTCATCAGAAAGACATTAGGAGGGTAAAGAGGGGCTGGCGGAGATCATTCCAGAGGAGGAGAAGCCACTGAGCCGACACAGATTTACATTGTTGAAAATTCAATTTGGCCCCCGGCAGCACATGAACATGCAATGGCTTTACACGGCCCACAATCCAATTTGTTTAGGGTTTTTTTTTTTTTTTTAAACCACCCCCCACAATGGGGCTCAAAGCGTGGATGGGTTTTGTTCATAAAATGAAACCAATTTGCTCCTTCACCGGCACCGAGTGCAGAATCGTGTCTTTATACTGTAACGATGAACACTTCAGACAAAGGTTAGTCGTGAAGAGATGATAAATCACACACACACACACACACACACACCAAAACAGCATGTTTACACAGGAACCTAATGATGATTTAATGCTTGCAATTACACCACAGAACCGTTTGTGCATTGAGCTGCACTCGCTAAGCCTTTTTACCAGAAACAACTACCTGGTAGTAAGTAAACCTTCACGTCAGTTCCCTTACACCCCTCTACCACCTAATAAAGTGTATTAGGTGGTAGAGGGTGTAACGGAACTGATGTGAAGGTTTACTTATGAGTTCCATCAAAATCACCACCAGTTGTCTTTATTACATTGCCTCAAATCCAAAACTTCCCAGCACCTTTTATAATTTTTTTTTTTTTTTAAAAGCCATGCATATAGGCATGCAAAGTTGATATCAATGCAATAAACAGCTTTTGTGGCAAAATAATGTGTTACTACAGACAAACACGGCTTAAAATATTTAAAATGGTTGAAATAAAAAAATTGCAGCATATGCCAGCACCTGTAATATAAGTACAGTAGACTTATTATAATGAACAGGTTGTGTTCCATAAAAAAAAAAGTGAAAATGTTATTATGCTGAATTGTTCTGCTCATGACACATGATGTCATGTGTTGTCGACACCGATCATATTGGTCACCGTTTCCAATAAGCGCAATTCGGCCAAGTGTCAGCCTGTGTTTGCATGGTGCTCTTCCAAGCCAACAGCCCCAATCGCGCAGCAGCGGTGCAGGCAGGGGCCAAGCGCCTTTTAACGGCGCATTGGCTGGGCAAACAGTCGGGAGCGGTAAACAGAACCCGTGCGACAGCTGCTATTTCTGAAGAAAAAAAAAAAAAAAAAAAAGTGTTCAAGTGTTGCCCTGGTGACCGGAACACCATAAGGGTCAGTGCTGCGGATAGCAGGGAGAGGTGGGGAAAGTGGTGGCGGTGGAAGAGACTTTTTTACAAAAAAAAAAAATGTGGAAGGGGCGGTCACGTCCGGGCCAGCACTGGCCGCCACTGACCGGGTGGACAAACAGGACCCAGTCAGGGGTCTTTGCAGAATGCCTGAGCCCAATTAGCATTGATGGTGCATTAAGCAAGTGGAAATGAAGGTTGGCCTTTTTGGTATGCTAAAAAGGGCGCCATAGGATGATCCCGGGATGAAAGAGAACAGGAAGAATGAGTGAGTGAATGATACTGTGGGATAGAGAGCGGAGAGGAGGATAGAGATGCAGCCGGTGTGGGAAAAAAAGGGAAACTGAAGAGGAGACGGGGGGGGGGGTGTTAAGAAGCCATCAAAGTGGGATGAAGTAAGCAATCTGCAGGGGGGGCCACACAAACTACTGCTCATTAGGGCCATCGCCGGGGGGGGACGCTCATCACAGACTCGCGTGACTCAGGTGACTTTGCAGACTGTTACTGCTGCACTGAGGACAGATACCCGTCTCTCAGGCCAATGACAATTTGAGTCCAGTCTAAGCTCGGGCTTTTGTAACAATTATCTTAAACATGGGTTCACTTATTTATTAAAAAAATTTACGAGACCGCCCCCCTCAGATGGTGATTACCGGCCTTATAAGGCACAAGGCAAACAGGCGTGCGGCGCTTGCGGCGCCGTGATTAATACCCGTGATTAGGGCGTTCACAGGCTTATCTCCGAGAGCAAACATGGCCGCTGGGCGTGAGAACCGGAGGCCGTCAGCTCCTATCAACTCCTCGCTGCGGGCAGAAGACTAATTAGGCTAATTAATGAGCGCGCTCTTATAAAAGCCAACAATCGGCCACCTGTGTGCCGTGAGCGCCGTCGCCTCCCGTGTGTGCTCGGTTGGGAAGTGTTGGGAAAGCACCTGTTGAGAAATGGCCCGTTTCTGATTTGTTGTCGTCGTCCCCGCCGGCTCTCCCTGGGCAGTGGCCCTGCCTCAGGCTGGTATATAAAGGACCCGATTGGAGCCATCCTGTGGTTTAATGTTTGACTGGCTGCTGGCTTTCCGGTTAATGTCCGCCTTCCTTTGGCGGCATGTGTTTTGAGGCCTAACGTGACCCCGTCCAGAGGAAGTGCACCCTTCATGATTCATAAAATGCCTCGAAATATTGGCATAAAAGCAACAAATCAAGCACAGTGCTTAATGGGGGCAATATAAACGCATGAATTCAGCCGGTGCTACGAGACAAGACCTTAAACAAGGCATTATGTCAGTAGCCTGTCTGGCCAGGAGCGACCAGGAGGAGGCGTTAGTCAAACCGCGACCACTCCCCTCTGTGCAGCACATGTTTGTTTGCTGTTGTCAGGGAAAAGGGACAAAACACTACACTGGATGTGATTCCAGAAACATGGGAAGTTATTAACTGTGCAACTGAATCCAATTATGAAGCGTTAAAGCCCCCCCCCCCTTACCCTCCCCCATGGAAAACCACTGGAATACAAAGGATCCTATTCAGCAGCCCGGACAAGTGTCCATCTGACACTACTCGCCACCAAAGGGCGGCTGTAACATCCATATTATTTCACCCTGATGACCCGAGGCTGTGATGACGGCCCGTTCCGGGACTGAATGTTGCAGTGAGCTGGTTCTTCATCCAGGCACATCTGGCCCAGTCTATCGACGGTCGCGTGGCCTTTACTGATGTGAAGAGCGAGCCGTTATGACGCCTCTTTTGTACAGAATAAGAACCTCTGCGTTCTCAATTCCTGGCCTGTGGTGCATCCCACGGGGTGACATCACTTCAACACGAGCCACTTTTCACTAATTATTTCTGATGGCCAGAAGATGATCTTTAATGATGTTTTAGGTTTTTAAAAAATGTTTAAAAAGGGAGGCGCCTGTATTTCTGACTGAAAGCTGTCATGCACTTAAGCCCCTCGCTGTCACACACCAGGTGTCCATCTCCTCCTCCCTCTTTCCCGCATCCTCCACACTCCCAATGCCCCTTGTGCACAGGGTATGTCAGTGGACATCAAAAACGCGACCACGGCCACTTCAAACACGCAGATCATCAGCGCTTTACTTCATGCATCCTGATGGGTGAACTAGACAATGTGACATTAGTAAATAAGCACTGAGGCCCTAAATAGCACCAAGAAAACGATCTCGATTGTCTCCTTAGATCTGCACGAATGCTTAAAATGAGGCTGTGGCCTCCTTTTCCGCAACAAAACACTTATAAATAGTAGCAGATTTAAGCTTGTGGTTTTGACTGTGTTCTGCGCTGGGTCATGTTATAGTTAATTTGGAATATTTTCATCTAGCAATAAATCAAATAATCTAAATATAAATAAACGGCACAAGCTACTTTAATTAATTGCCATGTTCCAGTGCCCCCCTCCATCTAATAAAAATAGTTGTGTACACTCTTTTGCAAAATGGCTTATTTCTCTGACCAGCCTGTAGACTCAGCAGAAAGAGTTCATTTCAAATTTCTCATGTAGGACCAAATTAAGCCTCGTCCAACCAGGCTTTAAAAGACAAAAGACGCAACACCAAGGAACGTCTTCAGAACATCAGAGATTTTCACCACCTTCTATTCATCATGCCATGTTTGGTGTTGCGCACCTTCTGGTTTCCCGTTAGTCACCAAACAGTGAAAAGATAACTCTACAACGCAGTAAACAGCGCCCGCCATAAACTCCTGACCCCAGCGATCACACCCGCCCGACCCTGTCTAGACTTGGCAAACAGATAAGACACGGGACTGGAGCCATCCGCCCTGTCAAAGGCATTTTTCTTCCTTCGGTTTCCCTCTCGCTCTTTCTGTGAGGTGAAATGAAAGTGCGGCATCAGCTGGGAGACGCCAGTCCCACTTTTTTTTTCTTCCCCCGTCTCTAACCCACTTACAGGAACAGAGAGACCCCCAATCCCTCGCTCCCTCTCGCTCTCCTCCAAATTCTCTCCGGCTCGGGCCCTGATTGGATTTGCCCATTGATTTTACACGGCAAACGAGCGCAATAAAATCACATAACAACTCGGGCAAATGCACTTCCTTTAGATCAATCACAGCAGATCAATCGAGCCGCGCTTCCTGGACCCTCCTGCCAGGGTTCACACAGCATCACACAGACAAAAAGTTCAAAAATAAAAAAAGTACCATTGTGCCCTTCCTCAGTGTGTGTGTGTGTGTGTGAGCGTGTGTGTGTTTCATTGCTGGCTCCAGGTCCTCTTTTGGCGCGACACAGCCAAATTCCACACAGCTGCGCGCCGGTGCTTAGTCCTGTCACAACAGACGCTGACAGACGGCCTCCCGAGGGTGAGAGGGATGAGAGTTTGCAGCTTGTAGCGCATTCTTTAAATACACTTACACAGAACGTGGAAAAACGGAACGGAGCGTGGTCCCACCCCTTCCTGAAACCGAGCGGTGGGAATGAGCAGGAAGTTCGGCCTGCTGTCGGAAACCAAACTGAGAGGTGGACTGGCCGGTGGTGGGAGTCTCTACACTTGTGTATAATTATGTGTATAATTAAAACCCATCCCACAATATGACAGCCCTAAACATTATGTACAAAAAGATTATGTCTCTGAATAAATAATACATTTTTGTTTTGCTTTGTATTTGGCTGTAATTGCATTATTGCATTCACACACCTTCTTCAACGTGACCAGATCAGGCAGATCCCACCCAACAAGGAAAGAAGTGTCCTCCCACAGAAATAGAACATCCTCTACTCGTGTTGCTCCACATTTATTTTAGATTTTGTGTGACAAATTGGTTCAACTGGTAAATGAAAGCAAGAAATATACTACGTTCCAATAGTAAAATGTGAAATAGATAAATAAGACCGAGTGACCTCCGCGTCATCTGAAACCGCCCCAGCAGGTTTCCACTTCAGATTACTGGACCTTCAGCGTGTTTGATGCTTGACTGGATGTAGAGTTCATAGTTTCCGTGTGTCAGCAGACGCTCCAGTCATTGAACAAAATAAACACACTAATAAATGCGTGTTAATGTGTATGACTGCATTAGCGCCGTGAAGTGTGTGCGTGTTGGTGCGCGCGTGTGTGTGTGTGTGTGTGTGTGTGCGCGACCCCCCCTCCCCTGCTCTAGTGTTAATGGCAGTAATAGGATCACAGATGGCGAGGGGCTGTTCCAGGGCAGGAGGTGTGATGAAGAACAATCACTGTGTGCTTGATTGCTCACACTGTGCAAGACTTAACTGGGAGGGGTGTGTGTGTGTGTGTGTGTGTGCCTGTTTAACTAGACCGTTCCCCTTCTTCTTTGACTGCTGGCGGTACAGTGAATGGCAGCAGACACATGGCGTTGGGCAGATATCATCTCCTATAAAACTGGACCGCCGCGTCAATTCATCATCTCCCCACTCGTGTCCCAGCAGCATCTGCATATGCCCGCTGTGCCCGCCGCCGCCGCCGCGAGACCACCCTGCGTCCCAACCTGAGAGATGGATGGGAGCCGGAGCCGGAGAGTGTGGAGGAAAGATAAATCCACCTGTCAGCTGCGCAATGCCACGGAAACTTTGCCGTGATTAAGACCTCAAGTCATGATGCGAGGAGGGAAACACACACACACACACACACACACACACACACACACCGCCCTTTCCCCCTACTGAACCACTGAAGCACATTATCAAGTAATTATTGTTTGATTACAGCGTTTCATTATCTAAGCTGATTAAGCTAGCCCGGACGCCAAAGGTCAATCGCTATTAGCGGCAGCCCGCGCCAAAAAAGCTGCGCCGCCATGCCTGCTGCCCGAATCGTGTTTACCCTCCCTCTCCCTTTCCTCCACCAAAAGGGCTAATTGTAAATTCATTTGTTTGAGGAAGACGATATGGCGCGCACCCCTCTGACCCCTCTCTCCCCCCTGACGAATATTAAGGGCTCCACATTCGTGCTGGCTGACACACAAAGGGATGAAATTCCCCGCAGGGGCTGAGCAGATACACATCTACACACACGTGCCCACATCAGCCAGAGAGAAAAACTACAACGAACTACGGCAATTATCATACACACCTAATACAAACCAATCACGCAAATCAAACACAGCAATAATCATATACACCTCAATTAAAATCCTCAAACCAATAAAAAAAAAAAGAACAAACATCAAACATTACTACCAATTACAACCAATCAAATACATAATTTACATTTCTTATCTAGAGTGACATAAAAGCATAAGTGCTTTAAAATGTCCATTATTGTAATCCCTCATTTGATTCAATAGGAACCATTCTGGAAATACCATTAGTTTAATAATAATAATAATGATAATAATAATAATAATAATATTTTTTATTATATATGTATGAGGCCTTTTAATAGAAGTATCTCCTAAAAAGAAAGCTTTAAGCTTTTGTTTCAAGATCTTCAGTTACTCGGCTGTTCTAACATCAAGAGGGACTTCATTCTGCCACCTTTAGAGTCACGACTGAGAAGAGTCCCCAAACCATTAAAAACCATTAAAAGTCCAAATGCAGCAATTAACAGCATCATTTAAAAAACAAGAAAAATCAAGACCAAATCAAGCCCAACCACATCACAAATTGAATCAAACCACCAAATAAATCATACAAAAAACAACAACGAACACAGACATTTTATATGATAATCTTGACAATATGAAGTTTAATGGTGTGTTTTATGTTCTGTACCACGGTAAAAGGTAAATGTAAGGGATGGTGGCAGAAATGTACAGGTACACACCACCATTTTTTATCAGACCACAGGTAGACTGGACCAGGTAGGATTGGCTGAGAGAAATCCTGGGCATGACTTTCTCTCATACTGTCATAAATCTAATGCATGTTCCAGCTTAAGGTCATGTGACCAGCTTCTATTGGACAAAAGTTTCATCACAGACAACAAATGCTTCTGAGGAATCATCCTTCCCTCTCACATACAGGTACTGCTGTGATGATCTACTGACCACTGATCACACCACATAATGCCGCCTAATGCTTGTTGGTTTTAATGAAAAGTGCACAATTAGCCCATAATAAGGTTCTACTGCCGATAGAACAGTGAGCGTATGTGACGCACCTGGGAGGAAAGGAGATCTCCAGCTCGTGTAGCCGCTCCTTGAACACAGAAAGCTCCTTGTCGAACTCTAAAAGCTGTGAAGAGATAAAAGAGCAGTCAGTACGAGCGACATCCTTCATTCAACTCAACTCAGAAACACACAAATCGAAATGTGTGTGTGAGTGAGCATATATCTATAAATATATTAATATACATATATACACCACAAACATTTTTCAGCAAACAGAAATGCAACTTTATGGAGACTCTGTGTGTGTTTGTCCATGCAAAATTCTCTGTTCTGGTCTCTTGCTTGTGCTTGTGTGTGTGGTTCTGTCCCTCTGCTCTGACAGTCTATCTGGTGGGTCTTCATCAATCATGTCCCTTCTCCCAGCTGTACACACTGTCTCTTTACCATCCCAACACACACACACACAGCCAGCCATAAATCATATCTGAGAAGTGTAATTAGCAGTTTCTTGTACACATTAATTATCTGTGAGAGGAACAGGTAGTCATGGGGTTCGCATCGCTGCCCCCCCCCAAAATGATTGTCAGGTGTCAGTACCAGGCCCCGCCTCTATAAGTTTAGGAATTTAATGGATAATTACAGGCAAAGCCTAGTGGGCAATACAGAGTCCAGCTACATCCGCTAAAAACAGATGAGGAATTAAAAACATAAAACACAAATAATTTTACATATTACCACAAAAACATCTTACAAATACAGAAAAAAACCTGCTGAATGAAATTTACGGCAAAGTGCTGTTACCAGACTACAGCTCTATTCCAGTCATGGCATAACATGCAGTGCATTTATATTATATATAGAATGGATATTTTCTTATGTTATGCCCCTTAAGTGAAGCTGGTTGTGGCACTAAGAGGGGATGGATGGATGGATGTCTGAAAGCAGAAGCAGTGTGTGTGTCAGTGCCTGTGTGTGAGTTCAGGGGGCAAGAGCGCTGCATTCATCAAACCGCTGAGGGGGCTGGGGTGGACTGCAGAAGGAGCCCCCCCCCCCCCACACAAACACCATGCTCCAACACACACACCGTACGCCTGACAAACTGAGAGCGTGTGACCGTATGGTTAAAGCCACTGACAACAAATAGGCACAGGGCAGCATGAATCAGAACCTGGCAGACATGCAAAATTATTTGCAATAAAGAAATTAATACATGAAATGCACTCTGTGTGCAAGTGCGTTATTTTTAAGCAGGTAAGAAAAATCCCCCATAAAAACGTGGCAGATGACCAGGGTTGAAGTACATTAGATGGCTTGTGTGTGTGTTTGTTAGCACTGAGTAATTCATTTAAGACAGGAGTGGGTGTGTGTGTGTGTTGGGTCGCACTGGAAAAACCTGAGAGCTGAAATTTCACACTACATTTCATCCCGGGTCAATTAAGCATAATGATTTGCTGGTCTGGTAGGTCAGCAGATAAAAAAAATATATATATGGCAGGCGGAGCTTCATCTAGGTTCAGGGCCTCCCGGCGCTATAAACCAGGAGCAGTTTATCAACGGGAAATGACCTTGGAGTTGAGCAGCGGCAGGAGGGTCAAAGCCGAGGAAAACAGAGGAAATGACGATGGTTGAAGTGTGTCCGGAGAAGGGAAATCTCGGGGTCTTTCATCACCAAACTCAAGAATTTTCAAGAAAAAAATTAAACAATTCTGCGCCTTAATTGTGCTTTGATTTATATGACACAGGGAAAAAAATTAAATTCTCTTCTGACAACACCAGCAACCATTAAAAGCCATCAATAAATGCTAAGGTCAGAGGTCATTTAATTTTATTTTTATGCCCAGCACTTCATAACAGCTCCATATTTTCCCATCCTTTTTTAACCCCTCCCACCTATCCTAACGTAACGATAGACCTTTTTATTTACAGGGATGAAATATGGCTATGTACAGGTCATTTTGACGAGCAGGGAGCCCACGCACAGAATTTAATTTCTGAATTTAAATTGGCACGCAGTGCACAGTGTGGTAAGAGGTGACGGTGCCAGCAAATCACAGCCGTGTTTTGTTTTGGTACTTTTTTGACACTTCTTCATTGACACTTGAGCAACGCTTTCCCTTCAGATGGTGAAAGCCCAGACTGAGGAGGGACTAAAGGGAACACTTAAGCAGCTCAATGTAACTCCAGGTCAATCATTTCAATTCTGTTAAAAGACAACAGATGGAAATGATAGGCAATTAGCAAGACGTCCTCAATAAAGGCGTGGTTCTGCAGGTGGAGACCACAGACCACTTCTCAGTTCCAATGCTTTCTGGCTGATGTTTCGGTCACTTTAAAATGCTGGTGGTGCTTTCACTGTAATGGTATCAGGAGACGAAGATGACTTCGACACAACGGAATGTGTCCTCTGCCTTTAACCATCACCCTTAGTGAAAAGACTATGACATGAAAGACATGAAAGACACCCGGGGAGCAGTGTGTAGGGACGGTACTTTGCTCAGTGGCACCTCTGTGGCACCTTGGCAGTTCAGGATTCGAACCGGCAACCTTCTGATTACAGGTTCGTTTCATTACCCGCTAGGCCACCACTGCCCAAAGCATGGTCTGCCCAAAGTACAGTAAACCAGCAAAGCAGCATATACTGTTTGCTTGGAATCATTTTCACGGAATGTGAACTTGACCAATGCGGTTCAGCAGAGATTTTGTTAGTCTCCTCAAATAGCTCAGAGCTTCAAAAAGAGTGATGCGGGTTAATTTCGTCTCTTTATAAACCGAATGACAGCATGGCCTTGGCTGTGCTTACCTTTCTTTTGTTTAATATTTCCAATAAGGAGATCTGACAGATAAAATACTGACCGAGTTGGAGTTGCAGGGTTTATTTCATATATTTATTTTAATGTCCTGTAAA
This sequence comes from Denticeps clupeoides, assembly GCF_900700375.1. NCBI lineage: Eukaryota > Metazoa > Chordata > Actinopteri > Clupeiformes > Denticipitidae > Denticeps > Denticeps clupeoides. The sequence continues at coordinate 49,062 of NW_021629788.1, read as the reverse complement.
AGGGTCGGGGGGAGGCAAAAAGGAGACGCAGGCCTGAGAACGGGGCGTGACATTAAAGGACAGAAAACTTCATCACTCCGAGCCCCACCTCCCCACGCCATCCCAACTCCACCCACCTCCCGCGCGCGCCAGATACAGTCCCAATAAAGACACACTGATATAAAATCAATACCCAAGCTGGGCAGGAAGCCGGGGGGTGAATCTTGAGGGTGCGTGCGCCTGAGTGCAGGTTCGGGTGGTGGGAGGGTACTGTCCCCCGTTCTCCACCCCCCCGCCACCAGAGCCCCGTGCCTGCAAACGGCCCCCAGAAAATTTAATCTTCCCAAATACTCATCAGAGCACTCCATCCTGCCCCTGTGACAGCCGGCGGGATAATTAATTATACAATTTCGATGGGAATATCGACTAAACAAACCTATTAATCATGGCAAAAGTCAATAGGCACGGACACATTCAATCATGTCCCGGCCAATGATTACTCCCTTCAAAATACAATAATTATTTTCGAGAGCTGCCTCGAATTAAATTTCTGTCAGGCTGGTACAAGTCTAGTAGTTGATGAAGGATGCAATGGATGTTTTTTTTTCCCCTCCTCCATGAGCGTGGGGTGCAGGGGACGAACATTTATCCTTCTGGAAAGGTAGTTTGTTTTATAAGGATCATAACATGGTGTGTTTAACTAGACCATGACCATCAGATTATCTCTCATGACCCATTACACCATTTATATTACAGAACTTGAGTCATGTGGAACAGAGAGAGACTCTCTCTCCCACACCACACACACACACACACACAGAGAAAAAGAGAGAGAGAGAGAGAGAGAGAACTCAAAAACGTCAATACATAAAATAAAAGCAGACACACAAGTTCTCCCTCTCAGGCCACAACCAATAATATATAGCAATAAATATAAACCAAAGAGCATACATTTTTCCCTCCATGGAGACAGATGCTCTTAAAGAGACACATGCTCACAGGCTTCAACATTTAAAAAAAAAGTGTTCGCGCGCGTGTGTCTAAAATTGGCTGAACCATCTGTATCTTCTCAACGACACACTTTGTCCTCCGAACACTTTTACCCAGAAAAAAAAAAAAACACAAATCAAATCATCCAGCTGCACATCATCAATGTATTTCATTCAGTGTCCGTCGGCTCCTGCGGGAGATGAGAAATGTTTGGGGATGTGCGCATTCTTGTGGTTAAGAGATTCTTAAAAGATAATCAGATGAACCCTTAGGAAGATGAAATAAACTAAAAACAACTCACCGGGGTGCCATTGTTGTCCCGGAAAACGTTCTGGTTCACATAGCTAAAAAGCTTCTTTTCCAGCTGAAGCACCACCTGAGCAGTTGAGAAGACAGAGACGTGGTAATTCTGTGGTACAGTCGCCCCAATCATGCCAGAATGGAAATGAATGAAGGTTACGTTAGTCGTGCTATGGCAATCGAGACCTGCATCCGAATGCAGAAATTCAGAATTCAGTCATGGTTATAAACACCAGGTGAGAAAAACAATGATAAACAAACATAAGCAAGTTTGGTTTAATGACATTAACTGTTTCCTGTGTTTTAAGTGTTCAGTAATGCCATAATTGAGGAAATTGGGGCAAACACACAACCATGAGTTCTAATTCAATCTACCAAGCAACTTGTTAACAAACTACTAATTGAATGGGAAGTGTTCAACTTGTATATTACAATTTTAATAAAAGTGATCTTGCCGATAAGATCAGTGACTCGCTCTAACAGGCGTTGGTGATCTGCGGTGTGATTGGCTGGGCCTCACCTTCCGGTCATTGTCCATCTCTCGGAAGATGACCTTGTCCACCTCATTGGTGTCAGTGGCCCTGACTGTCTGCATGGTGGCTGAGGAGCACAGACTCTGGTGGAGAGAAACAGTTCAACTGTCAACACGAGGGCTGGAACATTCAGGACACTGTATGAATCCCATCTCAAGAACCACTTTATTTAAATAATAAGAAGACCACTGTGTCTAAAAAGCAAACACCAAAATAGAGTTTAGTTGAAGAATAATAAATCTATTTAACTGCATGAAGATAAATAAATAAACTTTGAACCAGAGCCATGATGAAAGTTGTCCACACAGGAGATGAACTGTTCAGTGAGCCTACAGTATGTACGTAATTAACGTAAATCAAGATTTCCTTCCACCACTAAATGTACCATGCACCTGCACGTTTCAAAAACATGGTTTTGAATATGGATTTTACATTCATTTATGCGGGATGGTAGTAGCCTAGTGGGTAATACACTTGCCTATGAACCAGAACACTACAGAGTCACAGGTTCAAATCCCACTTACTACCATTGTGTCCCTGAGCAAGACACTTAACCCTAAATTGCTCCAGGGGGGGACTGTCCCTGTAACTACTGATTGTAAGTCGCTCTGGATAAGAGCGTCTGATAAATGCCATAAATGTAAATGTAAATTTAATCCAGTTACATTCATCCAGTTGAGCGTGGTACGAAAATCAGCAGACGGTGCAAAGCAAGGAGGAAAAACACACCTTATACTGGTCAAAATAGGACTCTGAACCTCTCTCCCTCGGACACACACACACGCACGCACGCGCACTCATACGCACACTCACTCGCGCGTGCACACACACGCATGTGATCAGGTGGGAGTAAGAATGATTACTCGTTTATTGCTTTTAAGGGAACAACTGATAACAGCCTAATGTACTCATGCAGTATGAAAGGTTGAAACGCAATCCCTTCTGTCCCAGGCCATAAAGGCGGGTAAATCTGAAAACACCGGAGGAAGAGTCTCCCACTCTGCTCCTCTTCATTTCTGGTGGTAGGTAGTGACCCTGTGGACTGTGTGCACAGCTAAACTCCCTTTTGTGGACTCTTTTAACAATTAGTTAAACATTGGACCATCTGTGTTTGAAGAACATTTGAATGGGGTAATCCTGCAGCGTGTGGTTCCCATACCTCACGGTGGGCATGTGGACCTGATTGAAATTCAAAGCACAGATTAGTTAATCAGGTCAGGCCTACATAATGGGCAAAGGGATCAAAACAACAGGACAACAACAAAAAGGGGCCTTTATGGAATTAAATGTCACAAATTGGTCCCACTAGGTCAGACATGGCACCCGGATCAAAAACACTCGCCCGCAAACCTCACCCTCACATCTCATCACACACCCCCTAACACCACCTCCACCACCAAGTTCTCTTTAACTGGTTTCAGCTTTCTGAAGCCGGAAAAAAAACGCTCCATCTTTCACTCATTTGGGTCCTCCAAATGCAGGGTCAATATGCTCCCCTGGCATCCAAATGCTAATGCGCTTAAAGGCGCTTAAGGAGCTTTGTGCGCTGAATAGGCCAAAGGAGGAGAAGGAGAATGGGGAGCGGTGGAGATACTTTCTCTGTCGGAGAGTCATTGTAGCCACCGGTGAAGAAACAATGAGCGGAAATTCATCCTTCTCCTCTCTCGGCCCTCAACCGCTTCGGCGATATAAATTCACAAATGATGCCAAGCGCCATCCATCACGGGCATCAACGTGCACTTATGACGAAAGAACAAAACCTTGTCATGGGAGAAGACATTATCTTATTCAAATTAGCCTTTCGAGTTTTTTGAATGCTACAAGGGTTTGCCTCTCTTTACAATTAACCAGAAGAGCGGAAAAAAAGAACAAGAAAACCTTCTGTCGGCTTCTTAAATCCAAAACTCAGCCAAGCAGAAAACCTTTGCCATTTCAGAGGCTGCCTGCCTGCCTTGATGCACATAACTTATTGAAAGGAAAACTCTTGCATTTTCCACGGTACAGAAACGGACCCCTCTATTCATGTTCAAATGATTCATATAATCCATGGGCATGGCCATAGGCGAAAAAGAACAGCCATGGACAGAGTCACAATACACGAGAACACAATGCATGCCGGGAGTTACAGTATTTTGTAACAGTTTTTTGGTCCCAATACATTAAAAGCATCAGGGATTGGCCAGGACAGGGTGAATTCTCCTTAGGAAAGTGTGTGTTGCAAGGCGTGAGATGGGATCGATCTGTCCACTCGCTTGCTTCCTGACAGTGACTGATCATAGCACTGCGGGCGGCTCCGCTGTCACAGGCCCCGCTGATTGAGCGCCATTGATCGGTGTCGCAGGACATCCCAGTTTTAACAGAAACGTCTCTGCGAAAAAAGTTGGCAAAATGGCTGTCTGTACATCCCCCAAGAATCATTACTTGTGATGTCAGGCCGCACAGGTACCGACCCGCCTTAACAAAGGCCAATTATTAATGAGACCCTCATGCCGCTGCTTTTGGCTCATGCATTTGGAAGGTCAGCCTTGGTCGTGAGTGACCCAAGCACTCACAAACAAGACAAGCGGTGGGCATGAGTTAACCGGTGCACTGAGAGACGAGCATGAGCACAGTGTGTAGTCTCTCTCCTTACCACGGCCCATCAAAACACTGAGCGCTAAATCAATTTTGTCTGGATGCACTCTCACCAGCCGCCCCTCTGCAAATGATATTAACATAATCCATTGGAGGGCAATTGAGCTCTTGATTTGATGTGGCTGAGGGAGGGAAAGAAAGAAAGGGGAGAAAATGGATGGAAGCTAACATTGCCACAAATGAAGATTAAAATGTGCAATTATGGTCATTTTAGAACAGTTTAATTACAGCATTGCACCTTTCTCAGCGTTTTTTTTTTTTTTTTTTCTCGAATGGCTAGGACCTGGGAGATCTGGGAGCATTGGGGGAGGAGACAGGCAGAGAGGACCCTGAGCATCATCGGTGGAATAAGCTCATCAGAATCCATGGAGAAAACGAACTGTGAAAAGATCACTTAATTCAAGCTGCCTCCCGTTGAAAAGAGAGGTTAAAAGCAATCCGGCCCAACACCAAAGCGCAAGAGCCACCGGTCACCGGGGAACCCTTGATTCAGTAAGATAAACAGATGGGAGCCCTGCTCAAAGAGAGCCACCCACAACAGCTACGATGGCCAAAAATGTTTTTCTTACCTTAAATTTTTGCTGACATAACAAACCCAGCCACTGGGGACACATGTGATCATGTGTTCCTTGGTGCCAGTCACAAGCCCATTTAAATGGGGAGGGTTGTCAGGAAATTTCGCCAAATCTTTTGTGCGGCCAACCACACCGACTGATCCGCTGTGGTGATCCCTGACTGGAGCACCCAAAGGGGACAACGACAACGTGCATAAAGTGAAGTAAAACATTGTCACATTTCACTTCCAAATCACATTGGATTTCCTTTGTACTGGACAAGTTTAAAAGCACACTGACTTCAGTGTCTGTTCACTTGATGTTTTTCCACTCCACAGTTTGTTCAAATCATGCGCTTACATGCCATTTAAGAAACCAAGAAGTGGTACTCTTTGGTACTGAGCATGCATTCACTGGTATGTTCTAGTGAAGACCCTAAACACAACTGTAGCTACAAACCTTAAGATATGACTTGCGATCTAAATCATATAAAACAGTGGCTGCAACTTGAAGCACTAGCATAAATTCATCCACTTAATCCTCACAACAGGGTGGTAGTAGCCTAGTGGGTTACACACTCGCCTGTGAACCAGAAGGCCCAGGTTCAAATCCCACTTACTACCATTGTGTCCCTGAGCAAGACACTTAACCCTAAGTTGCTTCAGGGGGGGACTGTCCCTGTAAATTACTGATTGTAATTCGCTCTGGATAAGGGCGTATGATAAATGCTGTAAATGTAAATGTAAAACAACTTAATACAAAAAAATGTCACTTTAGTGTTCTTTACAGCATCAACACATCAATCTACTTCTACCAGTAGCGGGTTATGCCAAGCAGCCTACTGGTCTTTAAACCACAGTGGCTGCGTCCACTGCTCATGACAATTTCACAGTTTTGTAATACCAATGTTACGGATACAAATAAACGGTTGCATCCACATTTTTAAGAACATTAGGCTTTGAGGCAGAGGGTAAATATGCAAGGGAATAAGATAGAGGGGAGTAGTGAGCAGGAACGAGACAAAAGACTAGAGCACGGCCCACTGGCGGATTTAAAGAATCATTCTCCATTAACGGCAGGTGGGTGCAGGGCAGGGCCACCATGTCACAGAGGTGATGGCACTGTCACGTCTGGCCATTACTTTCGCACAGCAGTACGCCAGGTGTGCCAACTGCTCAGCTCATGCCAAGGGGCTGGCAGCGTTCTTGCCTCAATCTCGCCACTGGCTTTAATAGAAAAAAAAAGAATCTGGGTATCAATCTTCCACTCCTGGACAGCCATTACAGTGACCTCATTCAGCTCCATTGCTGGAGACCTTCCAGAGAATTCCACAGCTGGGCGGCCAGCTAATTAATCCCAGTGAATGAGATATATTTATTAATGCTTAAATGCAACCTCAAGTGAATGCAACAATGTGAATTTCACAGCAACACTGTGAAACTAATATGGTCACAGACTGGTCCCACAATTCTTTAAATTAATTATCTGGAAAAAAAAAGTAAGGTCTTTCCAAATAAACCAAAACCCGGACTCATTTTAAATATTTATTAGTGTTTTTCAACATGGCTCCATCAATTCTAGCCATGTCTTTAAATTGGACATTGACCAATTATTCCCCATGTCCTTGTGTGTCATCGGGGCAGAGGCTAGACGAATTCACAAAAAATGCACACGGCACACACCACACACACACACACACAACGCCACACGCACACACGACACACCCACACGCACAGCACACACAGCACACACACACACATCGACACCATTATGATAATTATATTCAGTATCACTGAATATTCTGTCCTGCCAACGTAGAAGATATAAGATAAGGATCTAGGTCCACTCGATCGCTTGTAGGGAAATGCTGATAATCTATCTGTCCCTGATCTGCAGGTTTCATTATAGGTGTGGTCCCTTTATATATAAATTAGGCCCAGTGAATACTTAGGTATAAGCATCTTGTCATTGTCCGTATGGTTGCTGGGAAAAACAATAACATTTTTGTGATTCGTTTTCAATAATACGAAAAAACCACAATTTATAACAGGATGCACACTTTATAACAGGATGCACACTGCTTGCAGAATCCTGATGGTCATATATGGACCAAAATCAGGAATTTTTTGTTGTCCCTCATCTGAAACCTACATTGGCCTGGACAGAAACAACTTCTCAATCTAGATGCCGATGCAATTCATTTACAAGCATTGTCAATTCTAATGTTGAAAATTTTCTTCTGCCATTTTGAGAAGAGGGAGAGTTTTGAGGAGGGAGAATTTGAAAAAGAAGAAGGCGCTTTTGTTTTTTTCAGTCCCAGACTAAGCTGGACACTGAGAAATGAAAGACATTTCCCCTTAAACCCCTTAAAGAGAAAAAAAGGCATTCCGCGCCCACACATCCTACGAGCAACGGACGCACATTTTCCCATCATCCCGCAGAAGTGCTGCATCCATCACAGTGATTTTGGCGACGTAGGGGGTCTTCCAACTACGACGCCCCTTTCTCAAACCCCTGAGCCCATTAAAAATAGTGAGAGGCAGAGTTAGAGGCAACAATATTGCTCCCTATTTATCTGGTCCCATTTTAACATCTGGGAAACTCTCTAAAACAATGGCTGGCCACTGCAAGGGGGTGTCACTTCACCCCTCCACAACACCTCCCCACCCTCCATGGCACGTAAGGGGGTCCCAGCGAAATGCATTTATCCTTTCCATCGAATAATAGACAGGCCACAATCATCCGGGACAACAGGGATGTATATGCGTGGTGGTTTGTGTTGTGTGTGTGAGTGGAGTGAGTGTGTGTGGTATTTAACTCCTGTTCTGGCCCTTTTTTCAGTGCCCCCACAGGACAAATTGCCCAGCTTGGTAGTCTTTCAGGGGCAGTGCAGCGCGAGGAGAATGGGACAGGGCTGAACACAGAGAACAGGCCCATAAAAATTCATCACTTTGACCCTGCCGACCTCAACCCGGGGGTAACACACACACACAATCCTGAGCAGAGGACAACCCCTATGTCACATATAGACATAAACAGTGCAGTGTCACTGTATTTAAAGAAAAACATAAGGAAAAAAAGAAATGCCATGTGTTCACACACCACATAAAATGTTAACACACACACAAACTCGCAACCACACAGTGAGCGGGTGAACAGATGCTTCATTGTCAGCAGGAGAGGGTGTGTGTATGTGTAAAGTGGTTGTAAAAGGAGGACCCTTCATTCCAGCACAGAAAAAAAGAGAGACTATTCCTGACAATCATCGGCACCCTTTACAAAGAGCAGTTACCGGGCTGGCCAATCAGCAGGATCCGCCCTCTATTTCATGCGCGTGTTTTCATCACATCGATCGGAGCAGATGTGCGCAAGGGCTGTTTAACTCTCGGCTCCCCTGTGACCCTCGCAAGGCACTTTGGAGCTTATAGCGCGCAGTACATTAACAGGGCGCCCAACCGACTGAAAACGGCTGTATAATAAAGACCCTGCTTGTCTTGATTACAGGTCTGTTCCCACTATGGTCACTTGCAGAATTTCTGAGTACTGGTACTGTCTCCTGCAGGGACTTGCATGGCAGATGAATTAGATTGTGACCAATCTAATGACCTTTGTGACATCTGTTTTTCAGACCATGTTACACATTCCAGGGAATTATTTAAAAACACAGTGATATTCACCCAACAGAATTATTGCAAAAGAAAAATAGACAAAAAAAAAAGCACAAGCACTGCTATTTAACACATGGATTCTGAATACAATTTGAATACATAGCTGAATACATTTAGGCCAATGTATTCACCGAATTCTGAAGAGAAAGTGATTGTGTTTGTCATACACAGCAAGCACAGCACACTGCGCACACAACAAAACATGTCCTCTTCATGAAAAGCACCTGGGGAACAGTGTGTAGGGACAGTACCTTGCTTAAGGGGACCTCAGTGGCAGTGATGGATCGGGATGCTTCCTTACCTGCTAGGCTAAAACTGGCCCTGTGCAATGCAACTTAAGACATCTGCTTGAAACTTCTAGATGGATATATCTACATGACACAACCGATGTACCTGGAGCAAATAAATGTGGCTGATTTATTTCATATGGTTACTTGCTGCCGGCATCTACTTATCTCTAATCAGGAAGTCTTTTTAACGTCTATTTACTCAAGTCCCCTTAAGCACCTAACACCCCCAGGCCCTTGCACACAAGCATCAGGTTTAATCAGAACGCCACTCAAAAGTGGCTCGCGGGGTCCATTAGGGCGTGCAGAGTGATTAGCGATTAGCGTTGTCTGCTAAACGAGAAGCACTGCCGGAGTTCATTACGGCGCCGATCAATGGAGGTCACGGACCAACAATTAATGACGCCGTAATCCAGGTGCTAACAAGAACGGGTTGAGACAGAAGGAGATCACCACATCAGAAATACCAATCTAATCGGCGTCATCTGAGATCTCCTCAAAGGACACGCCGCCCCCCCACGGGCTATTAACAAGCATCTCGTCTAATCTATAGTGATTAACCCCTAATCCGCAGAGATCAATAATCATTTTTACGCTGACAATGTCTGCCTGTTAACGGCAAAGGCAGACGTGGCCCACGTGGGAAAATAAGACCACTTTGCCGAGACACTAATGCGAGGTACATTTACATCACGGACACAGCTGCCACAAACACAATCTCTATTAAAATGAAATACATTTTTCAAGCCTTGTATTGTTCAAGGTAAATGCCCCTCATTAAATATCAATACAGACATCTCTTTAATGACTTTCTAATCCCTATATTAAAAAAAGTGCCGCTATAGGGACAACGTGCAGTTCACTGATGTTTCATAATAAACAACATTTTACCAGAATATGTACTATATGATAAAACTACAACAAAATATGAAAAGTAGCTCTGATTTCATGCAAATATGATTATCAAGACTGTTTAGTTAGAAGTTACTGAGCAAGAAACTGATATTCAGCTATAATAAACCATATGAAATATCTAGACCCATCTTCTGAAAACAAACAAACAAACAAAATTACTGTTTGTTGCCAAACTCCAGTTTACATGAATGTCTACAACATTTTAGTGAAAATTTGTACGATTTACGTTGCTGTTTATTTCATGCCTGGTGTGCAACTGTTGAAATTCACTCTCCCACAGCGTACAGTGTGAAAGGTGACTGGCACAATGCTGCCCGGATGATTCATCCTCAGCACCACCCTTTCATTTGTGTGCACCATTTCATCCAAATGATGAGTTTGTCCTGGGGCCGACGAGGGAGAGGTTAGGAGGAGGGCAAGGTGCGGATAGGAGACCTACGCTCTGCAGCGTGCTAGGCAACCATTCTGTGGGTGGGGCTTTGTGATCTGTGTCTCTTTTTTGAAACCAATTTTTCATGCCCATCCCTCTGGATGTGACCCTTTAACAGGCTCCTTTATACGACTGACAGCCCCTGCGCAGGACAACATGTTGCTCCTCTGATAGCATGAAATCGGGAACAAAGGCCCCCCTGCTGGGAAGAGGTAGAGGGGATCCGCCGAGGCGCGCTCTCCAACAGCTCGGCTCCCTCCTGCCCACAAACAGATGTTAACCCGGCACAGCCCTTCCCAAGCCCCAGAGAACGCCTCTCCAAAAGCCCCTTACAGGAGAAATGGGCCTGAACTGCATTGTTTTTGCTCCTCCTGCCACCTTCAAGACAAAAGGCCAAGAGACCCTCTATAGTTCAGGCAATATGGCACATCATGGATAAATCAATAAAAGAGTTAAAAGAACAGAAGAAGGAGAAAACAAAACAAAAAAAAACAGTTGAATTAACACAAAACTGGGGCCAATTGAATTCTTAACGCACTGCATAATGGGAACTTAAATATGAGGGGGAGAAGGCGCTTTTAATGGTGTTAACATGGAGTTACCCAGAATGCCCAAGCTTTTGGGCAAATATCTCTGCGCAGCATCAGATTATATACTTTTGCAAGCAGAACATTATCTAAATCATTTGGTAGTCTGGGCTTTTTTCAACACAAACCTGTAAAAATATTGTGCAAAATGTTAAAAAGCTCCAAGTTGGAGAAATATAGCCCCAAAAAACCCCAGATGTTTTGGAGAAATATTTTGTATTTACTAGATTAGGCCAATATACTAAATATATTTCTTTCAAATTTTTTTAAATTATTTTTAATGTTTCAGTAGGTAGAAAAAGCTTTTAATTTTTGGACATTCTTTGTTTTATTAGATAACCTTGACATAGTAAAATATCTGCATTTCTCTAAATGGCAAGTGCCCCCCCCCCCCAGATATTTATCGTTATTGGATTTGTTCATATTCCAATACAGCTCTGTAGAATAAGGTGGATATAAGGAATGGTGGGCCAAACCACACAGCGCTCAGTAACAGAAAAGCTCCAGGCAACCTGCTGTGTAGCCATAGTGCTTCGTTTAGATCACTCAAGCAATGTGAGGCTCCAGACATTTATGAGACCACTTGATGTGAAGTGTAAGGGCGTGGTCATAACGCTCAGAAAAAGCCGCGCCCCTCCCTCTCTCTTTCTCTGGCTGCAAGAGAGGGCTGTCATGAATCTGCCCGATTACATAACCTCCCCCACCTGCAACAACACGACTGTCCAGAGCTCCGCTTGGCACCCCCGCTCTGCCTAACGAAGCCCCCCAGCCCCTCCAGCCTCAAACGGATCTCATTGTCTCTCCCTCACTGAATTAGTCAAAATAGACTGACATCATACAAGCGGGCTTCTATCTGGCCGCCACAAAGAACTGCCTGTGTGTCGCAGTTTATGCCACATTTCACTAGGACTACATTAAAAAGGCCTCTGTTACCGGTGTTTAACCACGCCCTGTTCTGTCTTCTGAAAATGCAGTAATAATATACTTTCGTATTGAAATGCTTAATTTCAGCTTACCGGCTGTCTGTTCATTAGATATTTATCATCATGTATTCCCACTGTACTACTCAGCAGTCTTTATAACCCTTTACACGCGACAATAAAACTTGATAGGTGGGTGTATCAAGTAAAGTGGCCAGTTAGCACATTACAAAACAGCAGAATGCCCCTGAAGTAGGTGAGAGAACAATATAAACAATGCATATAGTTTGGAAGCAGATACGTCCATTTGGAACTAAAATTTGGGAAGGAGGTCCTTGTCCTTGGTAATTGTACTGCTGACTGTTGTCTCATTCTCAGTGCTGACAGGCCATTGGTCTCCTAGCCAATCCCAGCCAATTCTTACTTCCTGACCAAGTTTAATGGCAGACCTTTCAACAAGGGAAAAAAAAACATTAAATAAATGAACACACAAAAAACAGCTCATCAACCCTCATCTTTTCTCTCCTCCAGAGGGACGGGTGCGTAAAATGCATAATTTTCTGTGCTGTGAGAGGCAAGACCTACGAGCAATGGAATGCCATTAAGGAGGAGAAAAGAGGACAGTCAAAGGAAAAGTAGAGGATATAGTAAAAATGGCTAGGAAAGCAGGGACACTAAAGCTGATAAATAATGGAAACTACTCCAATGCGGAAAACACAGGAACAACCGGTTCTACATATCAGTTTTTAAATTCCGATTATGACCTCTTTATCATACAGCAGCTCCATATATACACAAAACACAGACTATTCAGGGTTCATACACGTTTTTAGAAAATAATTTTCATGACAATCCTGAAAAGGTTTCTTCCTCCACATTTTCCCGAGTAAAATGGACCCCTATCATGGATCATCAGCTGTAATTTACATGACAAGCGACTGCAGAGGTGCTGGAATATGGAAGCAATACCACGCGATGTGGTTCACTAAAGCCAGCAAAGATACTATAGACCTGTGCTAGTTTTAAATGTAAATGTAAAAAAAAATTCTCATGCAGTTCTTATACATTCACGTATCTATCATATTTCAATAACTTTTCCATAAGTTTATGTTTATTTCGTATCCCCAAACTTTTCAAGGCCCAAATTCCATGACTTTTCCTGGTTTTTAACGACTGTAGGAAACCCTGTATATTTAAAATAAATAAATGATTATATTTCTGTCTGGTGCATGGGTCAGAGTTATATATATATGATCTTAACTTGAAGCAGATTAGCTTTTTTTAATGATTTCTGATTTAATGATTTCTTTCTTTAATGATAATGATTATTTTCATATTCTTCTCAAATGGTTCTGGAGAACCCTGTCCAACTGAACTAATGGACTTTAATAAGCTACTGATCAAAACCAACTGTCATCAAAAATGTATTTACCACAACTGGACAAAAACAATGTAACCAATACAACAATGTTGATTGATTACAACTAAAAGGAACATCTAAACAGCATTTATCCTGGTAAAACATTGATTATAATGAACATGGAACGGTTGCTGTTGAAAGATAAAGGCATTTTTTGAAGTGCACCGCACACTCGTTCTTTTGAAAGATGGACAGTAAAGCCCACTTGACTTCACTCGACTCGAAACGTTTGGATGCATCTTAGCCCATGTCAAAGCCATGTACGGCCCTGGGCCTGCAGTGGGGGGGTGATGCTGGTGCCAGGCGCTGCCCTCGCCCCCTGGGCTCACGCCATCTCTCGCTGGTGGCCCCTCAAACGCTCTCTTGTTAACGAGAGCCCCCCGTGGACGGGAACAGAAGCCAGCGGTTGTTCTTGGCCGGTGTTTGCGCCCGTTTGTCTCGCACGGCATTCGGATCAAGGCGCCGTAGGCTTGAGGTCTTCCATTGTAACGAAGCTCTCCTCTCCGTTTCATCATTACGCCAGCCGCGCAGCAGCGACGAGGCGGAGATAAGAGCAATGAAGCGTTCGTCTCAAGCAGCCGTCTTTATCAGCCATGGCTGTAATTACCTCTATTGATGGGCTCATTTCCTTATAGCATTAAACTCTGACCAATCAAGTAGGTGTGGCGCTAATACAAGCTTATCATCAGGCCCACTTACAAAGAACAGTGTGTCATAAACAATGGCTAACCTCATTTAGCGCAGTTAGAATGGGGAATGCTGACTCTCGCCAGCTGAAATAATTGCTTTGTGTAGCCCATCTTGTCGGGGAGCTTTATGACTGTGAAATTGATGTTAATGCAATGAAAGCAATGTTTAAGCAATTTGTGTCAAATTAATATTAAAATCTGGATTTCAAATGAGGACACATTGCTTAATGGACCCTGTATGAGTGTGTGTGTGTGGTGTGTGTGTGTGTGTGTGTTTTCAGTTACTGGCAACCAGGTTGGTGTAAAGCTGCAAGTGTACAAAACTTTTGCAAGCATGAGGGCCTGTAGGGCAAAATAGAAAGCTAAGGGGGATTGTGGGTAAGTGTCCAGGCTGGACAGAAAGTCCAGGAGGGTCATGGGTGCTGATGTCAGAAATGAGGTGGGGGTGGGTTTGGCTAATCAGTGCTAGTTCACTGGCTAATGGATGGATGGATCCCAAAATTAATTAGCCTGACTAATGTACTGTACACTTAATTACACTGCTGGCCCTGTGATTTATGGGCAGGGTCCCAAACGCACAAATGCGCCATGAGAAGGAACAGAGAGGAGAGGACGCCATGGCGGGACAAGCTCTTCACCCGTAACAGGGGTACGGACCCATTTAACAACATACACCAACCTGCACGAAAATTCACATCAACACAAGGCACACTAACACAGAACACACTCACAAATATTTCTAAAATCTACAGACCAAGATAACATCTAAAGCTATTTTAAAAAAGAGCAAAGAACACTACAGAATTTTGGATTCAGTGTAAGGAACTAAAATTGTATTATTATTATTTTTTTTTACAGAAAACAAATCTTTGGTAAATAAATAAATGAACAAACATGCATGTTACTGAATAGATGTGAGGGGGGGAAAATTCCCCTCTCCAGTTATTTTTTTGGAAACAATTTGCCCAAAACCTCTGAGCAACTTTTCAGGCACAAAATTTAATGTCAATGTACTAAAAACACACACCTGTTTTGTTCAACAACCAATATTTCCCCATTTATTTTTTACATACTTAATTTTAATATACAGCATTTATTTGTTTAAAAAATAAATGTGTTCTTTTTTTCAAAATTCCGAGTAAGGACCAGCAAACAAAATTGAAGATCAACATTATCAATGCCAGAGAGCCCAAAATGGCCAATCAGACAACACTGACTCAACACTGGCCCCGCCCACATGCTGTTAAAAAGCTCCAGAGTGTGAAAAATGAAGCGTTTTATAAGCCCGCTGTGTCATTAAGAAGCAGTTTACAGCGCTCATTTGGAGAGGGAGGGTCCAGTAATTTCACGCTGCTTCGGGGAGAGAATAAACTTGGACAAACGAGGAGGGGCACAACTTCACCTCCTCCAAACACAGACAGGTGGCGCTGTCTCTATCCACTTTGTAATCCAGAAGCCTGAGCAGGTTTCTCAGCCTGAACCAGTCCAGATAAAGTCCAATTAAAACAAGCAGAAGCCAAGTCACCGGGACAGTAGATCAAGTCGGTAATTAACCTCCCTGCCGGACCCCCATCAATCTCAAACTGGAGTAGGGCAGTGTGCAACGCGCCATTTTCCCACAAATTAAATTTACATTCGATTACGTTTAATTAGGAGGGATTTTAAATATACTGGAGCGCATGCACTGAGCCCTTCTGCAGTCACGAGCCTCCGCTGATTCACGGCCATCTTTTGCCCCAAGGGAATCGTGCACCTTTTCCTCTCAGACGAATTACTCCCCAAATAAGTGACCATTATGTCCACTTCTCAGCATTGTACGGCAAATATTATTTTACAAATATAACAACTATCTAAAACTATAACAAAAAAGCATCCAATAGCATTAATGTCTGTGACAACCCGAGTGTGTGTGTGTATGTATGTATGTATTACATATATGTGCATTAATAAGTGCATCCTGTCTTCCGGCCCACAGCCCCTTTGCGGCGCTCAGCTCTGATGCCTGTGAATGAATGCCGCAGCGGCAGAGACCACCTCCAGGGAGATCAGGCCGGGCATTTGTACCCACGTGGACGTGTCCTTTGTCCCCGGTGAAAAGCCCATCTGAATGGGGGTCAATTGAAGCCAATTCCCCTCTGTCTGCCACAATTAATGTGTTCCCTGCTCGGAGAGGGGAGGGAAGGGCCAGTACCCCCACCCTCCATCCCAGTCTGTGGTTACAGATCCCACAGCCCAAGAACGCCAAGAATCTGCCACCTGTGTCCAGCAGTGACAATGACACCAGCCCCTCCTGCTCCCTCAACCACTGGGAAGCCATGGTGCATTATGGGGAGAGGTACTGTTCCTTTTTCATGTAGGTCTCTAGCCAAACTTCCATTACTTCCCTGTATCTGTATCAGTGTGTGTGTGTGTGTGTGTGTGTGTGTGTGTGTGTTTCTATACTTACGTTGAACCGTAAATCAACCCATGATTGGGTCTGACCAATCAATATAGTAGAGGCAATCTCTATCCATAGCACTAATTGTACTGTTGACGTTAATCGCTATTAAACTGCTGAAATACAGCCGGAGGTTTGGGCCACGCCAGTTTGGCTCATCATTGAGTGTGTGTGTGTGTGTGTTTTATGCTGGCTGGTTCTACTCAACCAGGTGGTCCTGTGCAGGTACTAAATCACGCCCTCATTTCCCAGCGCGGCTGGCATTAATGAGCCTGTTGCATCAATGGCACCGGAGAAAGAAGAGGAAGGAGGGAGGGAGGAGAGTGAGGGAGAGAGAGTGTTCATGGCTCACAGCACAGACTTCCTCAAAAGGTCTGAGAGCCACCTTAAAAGCCCCCCCTGCGGTGCAATCCCCACCCCATCACTGCACACTGAAAACCAAACGCTAACATCTGTCCCGAAAACTGGATATGTGTCAAGCAGAAAAGAATATGTTTTTTTCTGGACAGTAAGAATTAAATATCAGGTAAATCTTTATTTTAATCATTAAAACATTTGCTGAAAGTACCGAAACATACCTGTGTATTTTTGAACACATATTAAAGCTCCAAGTGTGTTTTATTTGTTAAAAAAATAACACTAAAAAAGGGAATAAATCTAGAGAACATTTTGAAAAGTTAAAACATGCAGCAAATTCTCAGCAAATTCTCAGAGTGCACTCAGCACTCAACTACTGCCACGGGGCAGTGGTTGGAGTAGTGGGTGAGGAAATGGACCCGTTACCGGTTCAAGCAAAGCACCGCCCCCACACACTGCTCCCCGGGCACCTTTCATGGATGCCCACTGCTCACCAAGGGTGATGGGTCAAAAGCAGAGGACACATTTCGTTGCATGTACTGTGTGCTGTGCAGTGTTTCACAATCACTTCACTTTCACTGTCTTTTTTCTCTAAAGGCTCTAAAGTTTTTTATTATAACACGAGTTTGCACACAAAATAACCAGCTTTGCACAGTAAACATTGGCTGACGGCATAAGGTTCTCTGAAGAATTGGGTGGGAAGAGTGGAACCTACCACACAGGATGAAGGCCTTCATTAGAGCATGACAACCGACTGAGGCAATGCCCCCCTTCTTCACTGGAACAATGCTTTCGACAGTGGCCATTGTGTAAAAGTGCCACAGTGTTCCTATTAGCCTCACACAGAATTGCACTCTGTTACACACTGCAGATATCAGAGTTGCTCTACTTTGCTCCGCCTTCACAAGAACAGAACAAGAAGCCCGATAGACAACTGTAGCTCGGGCTCGAAGTGGCTCATTAGCACGTTGAGAGAACAACGTGGTGGGGGTTGGAGGGGTGGCGGTACGAAAAAGAAGAGAGAATGCAAGAACGGGGCCCATAACATAACAATGCACTTGAAGGGTTGCTGGGCAAACACAGCTGTGCTAAAGCACGGGAGGGGATGATAATACGGACCATAAATCTAAATGCTGTAAAGCACTTAGAGGAGCACCGGATCAGTGGCCTTCCATTCATATGAACAGGTAAGAGGACAGTTATTTAAAAGGGTTCAGATGAACAGGAAGCCAGGCACGGGGAGTGTATGCGGAGGGGGAGAGGGGGATGACTGGGGCTTACCTCAATAACCTGCTTCGAGTCCAACCTAAAGTTGAAGTCGCCAAAGAGGAAATACGGGACCTTCTCATTCCTCTGGTCTGTGATTCTGCAGAGAAAGAGAAGCAATCAAGAGGAAGAATGGACAGATGGGCAGAATAATGAAAGGGAGAAATGCACAAGTGAGTGTCAATAAAGCATTTGTATTAATCATCTCTTGAGCAGCCTTCTGAGGTCGATCAGGGTTGCGAAGCCTACAGCACCACCTAGTGGCAAGGGCATTTACAAGAACACCCCGAATATTAAAAGTTACAGACAAACAGCATAAACCATGTTTACTGTTACAGGGAGGAGTGATGCGGGTAAACAAATAACACATTTCCAGTCAATCAATCAATATTTACTCTGGGCTTGAATTACAAAACTGGAATACATCAAAGCCTCATATCGACATATTTATTATTCACATTGCACACATATTATTTATGTTTCTTCATGTAGCTGCCAGTCTAGTCTAAAAGGGCATCCATTCGTTGATTACCGGGACAGTCCCCTTGGGGCAGAGCAAGGTTAAGGGTCTTGCTCAGGAGGACGTTTGGAGGGTCACACTTACAACTCTCTGGGTTAGTTTTGTTTTTCCACCACTAGGGTCCTAGAATCTTGGCAACAAACCCCCTACACACCCACAACTCTGTTACACATTATGGATATGGCTGCATACATTAAATGCATGTTGTTTGTAATTTATATATTTTTTGTATTGGTGTTGTATAGCACTTGACCTGCCCAAAAAAAAAAAAAAAAGTCCCTGAACAAATAAATTAACTAAAAAAATCTGTCTTTATACTGCAACCATGAACAGTGAGAGGCCGCCATAGAAGGCGTGTTGAAAATGTAAACCCTCGAGCAGTGCCTCACTATGAGGATTTAAGTACACTGCTGTAGTCCGTGCCTCTGGCCGACAGTATATCACCAAGTGCGAACACACCTGACTGTCCCCCAAAATTCCTGGAGTCATGGACCGCTTCCAGAGCTAGCAGCAGTGAAAATAAATGCACCTAGGCAAAGAATAATTAACTCTTGTAGCTAATTATTTCTGTGCCGAAATTGAGAGAGAGAGAGATGGAGGACGAAGAGAAACGTGAACACATGGATTAATAAGAAGAAATGAAGATGGAGGTTAGTGTGTCTTTGTGAGGAGTAATGGTACAGGTTGCTAGCCATGCTAACTGCTAGGGATAAATCTCTTCTTCTCTACACAGCAAGCTGATAATTTATTTATTGGGCTGTAAAAAAGGCCCTCCACCAGTAGAGCGGTTTCCGGGCGCTCATAAAATCCAGAACCTTCCTGGAATGAAGATGGAGGCTAAATGCTAAATGGAATTAACAAGGAATTAACAAACAATATTAAAATAGTCTTGATTTTGCTTCTGTCCTGTATTTTAAACTGGAACGAAGGCATGACTGCAATCACATGTGGATGTGGTTGCCAATAATAAATAATGTTTGTGTTTAGATTTTATTAATGTTAATGCTGATATGCAAAACTTTTTTATATGTATTCTAAAAGTATTCTACATAAATGTAACGAATAAGAATATTATATTAATCTATGGGTATATTCAATGCTTAGTTTACATCTGTACAGGAATCCACTGAAGAACCCAGACATTAAAATTACTGATATGTCTCAGAGGCAGATCTTTAAACCCTTGTAACATCATCTGGAAAGCATTCTTGTAACGCAAGTAATTTACTTGTCAAATTGCCCTGAACAACGTGCAGCAGGCAATGGTGCTTGGCCTCAACAGCATCGCACACATCTCATTATGCCCAGAGCCATCTGAGCATCTGACACCCCCCCCCCTCCACTATGGAAGCTGCATGCTAAAGACACACACAACCTCAACGCAGACAAAAAAAAAACTATACATGGTTTAAGTAAAAATTCTGGTGCATTAAAGAAGACTGTAAAATGGTGAACAGGAAAATTACTAGAAGAATAACGGGCTTTCCTCTAAAGCAGGCTTGTCTTCTCACTTGCTTTTCTCCCTTTTTCTTCCTAGCCGACTTTGCGGTCTGATCCCTATAATAGCCATGTCTAATGCGATAGCCCCCCGGGCCGTTGTGTCTGGAGTCCCCCCAGTAGGTTTCAGACTCAGGTCAGAAGGTAACGCTCTTGTTTACACGATCATTTCCTAAAGCACTTGGCGTGACCTGCTGGTGTGAACGCTGGCTTCTAGCCTGGCCTTTGAGTCCAAGGCCCCCTCCTCCCCTGCACCTCTACCCAACTCCCCAACCACCCAGATAGAATCAACATATTAGGCACAGCGGACTGGCTGTGAAAAAGACACTGAGGTGGGGGGTCCCCAGAGCCGCCCCGCACCACTCCCAAAACACCCTCCCACTGCAGCCTCCATTAAAGCGCATCATCACACTTCATTGAAGGGAGCCGCAACCACCCCCCCTGTCCACAAAGACGTACTTCTTTACACAGTCTATAAACACGATTCCCTCCTTCCCCTAGCCAATTCACAGCTCTGGACTGCCACTAATAGATGGACAGTGCTTCACGAGGGTCCGTTCTCACTCGTCAAGGGGGCTATTATTAGTGAGGCATTCCCGGGACCAGACAAAACGGGGGGTCAGGCGTTAATTTATAACATGACCCTCTATGTGCATTTGCTCCCATGACCCTAATCGTCTATCCAGCAAAATAAACCAGTTTTACTGCTGCCTCTTTCAGCCTAACATTGCAAAAAGGTCTAACAGGCGTATTTCAACCTCCTCTCAGTCTGTGTCCATCACACATAAATCAAGCCAAAAACCAAAAACCACAACATTTCTGCCCAGTTCACATTTCAGGGAAGCACCCTCAATCACAAATTTGAGACTTTCCACTGCCTGGCCTTTTAACAATCGCTATACGTCAATCAGTGATTGACAGTTGAAGTGGTGGCGCTTCAGTCTCGTTCCTGCCAGTGGTCGAGGGAAAGCATTGCTGTTGCGATGCTACGTGACACAATACGGTGAGCAGCCAAGCCCTGCCGTTTTGCACAAAGGCCCAAAACGTACCAATGGAGGCATTGTGCGCACATTTTTGGGAGAATTTGGGAGGAGAATGTTAACATTGTAAAGAATGTTCTCGGTGACAGCTGGGAGAATGGACCACCAGAGACCCCCTAGCTGACCTCTGCTCTCCTAAGGTGGCCACCCTCAAGGCCCCCGATCTCACCCCACTCTGACAAGCTTGGAGTATTCAGCCTGGTGTATTTCAGTTAAACGTAGTCAAGCAGAGGTTAGAGGATCAGTCGCTATTGCAGATTTCTTCACTCAATTCATAACGTGTAAATATTTTACCGTAACCCAATCACAGATCAAGACATGCCTGACAACATTCAATCAGTTCAGCAAAGGGACATCTGAAGGCCAATCATAAATGTTTGGTAGGGGTTGGGTGGCTGATTGCTTGGTAGATGTTCTTAAGATGGTCCAAGATTTGTAGGTTTGTATCAATAACAAAGCTAAAGACTTTATTGCTGTTAGCTTTTGAGGTAAATCTTGTTGGCTTGTCAAAAAGTAAATAATAGTTGCCAAGGCTGCTGGGTTTGTTGCGTCCAAAATTGCCAGTAGCTGCTTGGCCAGTTTGTCTCACCGTGCAGAGGAGGCTAGTTGGCCGCTTGGCTTTGCTGAGTGGAGGAAAATAAAGGCTGGCAAGTTGGCTTTGTCAAGTCAGGAAGCCGATGGCTGGTTGGCTGGTCGGCTTTGTTGACTCATAAACATAAAGGCTGGTTGGCTGGGTGATTAACCTCTGCCCCAGCCCTCCCAGGGTGAAAAGGCAGTACGAAAAGTCACTGCTGACAGCCGCTAATGCCCTTCCTCAGCTAACATGGTACAAGCAGCTCTATTACAATCTCAAAACACTAGTGATTACTTTACAAGAATCACAAATGACGGCAAAAAATGACACACATCCACTGCAATAAATAAATACAAATTCCACCCGGTACACTTCCTCAACTAATGCAGCCAGCACACAAATTCACCAACTCAAATAAACAAGCTAACAATGTCCAATCACAGGCCTGAATGAGGAGGAATGGGCATCGCCCATCCCCTCTCTCTCTCTTTCTCTTGCTGTTAATAAATTCATCCGGCTATATGGAGGATCTCCACGCACTCATTCAGTCTCTTTGCAGCTGAACATGTCTATTGCCTAGAAACTGGCTCTCCTCTCTCACTCCTCTTTCAGCCCCTTGTTCTGGGAAAAGCCGAAAGGGAAACATTTAGATAGGAGGGCTCTTTGAGTCGCTCTGACAGTTGACTGATGACCGTCCATAAAGTGACAAAGAATAGCTGTGTAGCAACCACTGTGGCCCAGCGCTACCCCCCTGGGAAACTAATTGCTCTGAATTGTTAACGGCAACATTATTTTTCTGCCAATCATTGCTTTTCAATGCCCTGAAATAAGCATGAAACAGGCCTTTTGACTGGACAGAAAAGTTTAATGTCTCCAATGTTGATCAAATTAACTTCAGCCCTGTGACAATGGACTATATTTGTGTGAAAATAATGGCCGGGGACAAAGAGCGTCTTTCGGCCAAGATTTCACAGTTGTAATGTAAAACTGTTCTGCCCAAACCCAAGAAGCCACCCTGAAAAGAGCAACAAAGAGAGAACAAATCTGAAACACAAGAGAGATTTTATGCAAGGTCAGAGATGATTTGTTTATAGATGGACTACATTTTCCAACATTGTCTTTCACATGTAGTCTAAAAGGTGGGAGGAATAAATCCCAAATTTTGTGGTATTCCAAGGGAAAAAATAAAAATAAAAAAATTACGAAGAAGCATATTAGCAACTGGGCACACATTAGCAGTAAACTAAACACTTTCTCAAAAAAAAAAAAAAAACCCTAACTGAACAGCTGGCTAATGTCTCTTCCTTCTCAGCATTGTTCCCCTGGGGTGTTGAAGAGCTTTGGAGATAAACTGTGTTTAGCAGTTTAAAGGAGCAGAGGAAAGGGGCTTATCAGATGGTATCTCAATGAGCCTTAAGCTGTTCTATTAGCTCTCTGTGTGTGGATATGGGAGGGGGGGTCAGGGCCTAGACACGGAGCTCCGCCAGCAGGTCTGCCATAAGGTTACGGACACCAGCAGCAGGAGGAGATTTAACTTGCACCAATGAGCCACAAGATTAAAACCACCGACAGGTGAAATGAGCAGATCTTGAAGAAAGTTCTTTATGACAACCATTGAATGGGTGGCAGGGTAATGGGGGCACAAATCTTGATGAAGCATGTGAGGAGTGAAGACTTGATCATATCTATGATACCCCTGAAGAGCTACTACACTGCAAACCCCTTCATGTTAGTCATGATGAAAAGCTTGCTATGTTTGAGGCCCCTGTCCATCATCAAAAGTTACTAAATAACAGGACAATGGACCAATGGAAGTAGGTGGTCTAGTCTGCTGTATCCAGGTGCCATGTCTTCCCCACGTAAAAGACGTAAAAAATTGCTTGCTGGAAAAATTAAAAATTGTTTGTGAGGGGAACTGTCCCTGTAACTGCTGATTGTAAGTCTGAAAGATGAGCCATGGCAACTGGACATTCTTTCTTTAATGTATAAACATTTCATTCTGCATCCACAGAACTTTGTCAATGGAAGTTGGCTTTTGACCACAAATTTATAAAGAAAGTCCAATTGCCATGACTCAACTTTCAGACAAATTTACCTGGATGACTAAGAATCTTCACAGACATACTGATTGTAAGTTGCTCTAAATGAATGTAAAAGTAATAGAACATTTGGTGGTGTCACAAGACCTTACAGAACTCACAGGAGACGTTCAGATGTTCTGTGGAGCACATGAATTGTGTTAGGGCCAGTTTTAGTTGGTTTTAATGTTGTGGCAGACGGGAGTATTAATCCACCCCTCAGCTCAGAGAAAGGGGTTGTGGGAGAGAGAGAGGGATAGAGGTACAGAAGGAGGGGAAGGAAGGGGGAGTTTGACAATAGATTTTCTCACTTTCCCCCTTTCCTGCTCTCTTTCTTGGGCTAGAAGTCAGAGAGAAGGACAATGAGCCCAAAAGATGGTTCCCAACCCATGACTGAATGGGAACACTGTTGGTGGTAAGGCTACAGTGAAAGGCCAGGCCGAGGTGCATTGTCCCCCCTGAACGGCGCAGGAGAATGGAGTTTGCTGGTGGCTGCCAAAAGGTTAGTGGTTTGTGTGAAAGCATCGGGCCATCACTCACTGCCCCCCTGCTTTTACCCCCCCAAACGCTCACCCACTCACCGCCCAGATATGCACCCCCCCCCAAAAAAAATGAACAATTCAAGATGAATCTCCCTCAAACACAACACTCCATTCCAACCGATCCACATCTGGGGAAACTACTATGTGATTACCACCCTTTTCATGGGGTTGGAACATCATGGAGAACTTCTCAGAGACATGATGCATCTGACATTGTGTTCATTTCCCCACAGCAGAGACCTTTTTTAATGCCCTAAAACATCAAGAACATGACAGAAGCTCTAAAATCATCTCCAGGGTGCTGAACAGCAAAAGTCTTTCTGAAAGTCCATTAAGTTGGTAAATCTGTATGAATTATAGCTTCATAAAATAGTAAAAGCTGCCATATTCCTAAAACGCCTCTACTTTGCTCTTCATTAAATCCAGTCCATTCTTTCAGCGGGTGTCAAATGAAGTGTGAGTGGGATTTATAAAAAAAAAAAAAAACAGAGAAGACCGTTAATCATACCTGTCAAACAAAACGAATAAATACCTACCTTATTCATAATGGATTCAAAAGTGTGGAGCAAAACCCACCACACATTAAACAGTCCTGACAACACAAGAGAGAAGGAAATGACCCTTCCTCACCTGTCCAGCACATAGCCGAGGGCTTTCTGCCGCGTCCCGGAGTAAACCGACGGACTTTTCTCCCAGGCAACCAGGTTGGAGGCGTCATGGAACAGGTGGATGTTAACCAGGTCAAAGGCACTGTAAGGAACATGAAGGGGAAGATTTTAAACATGCAAACAAAAACCGTCTATTTCATTTTCTCAGACTGGAAAAGGTATATAATTTGTCCTGTAAACTTCAGTGCTGTAAGCATTTATGCATTTAAGTGTGTGAAAATTGTGATGTGTTTGTAATAAGTGACAAAACCTACAATACAGAGACATTTTATTTTGCATGAGAGAAAACTGTTGTTCAGCTAATTCTACTTGCAAAAGGATAGGGACAAATTCTTAATCTTAAGTTATTTATTTAGATAGCAGCAGCTTTTGCCAAAAGGACACTTGATTTGAAATTTAAAAGGTAGAAAACAGTAAAAACATTTGATTATGGTTACTTTTTGTTTTGTTGTAGTTGGCAAAATGTCACTTATAACCTTATGGTTCTCACCCCTTGATATGATACAGTTGCCACAACATGCTTTTCACAACTAAAGCAAAATTACAGATTTTTTAAATCAATGCAATTCAATAGTAATACAATTACTACTGTAATACAATTACTAATACAATTGCATTCTGTTCCATCCTTCCATCCTGCTGAGATAAGTTTGGAAACTTATGAGGGAAGAGAAGAGAGGGAATATTTTGAACTCTTCTGTAACACTGGCAAAAGTGGACAGTTTATTAAACACTTTAGACAACAAAATACAGATTAAGGTCCGGAAAGATCGATATTCTTCAAGATGACTGACAGAAGTATTTTGCCAGTGGCAGAGGCCAAGTCTGTTATTAGACCTGTTACCGTCGCTTAAGTCCCTCTCTCTCTCTCTCTCTGCTGGTCTCTTCTCCTGTCTGGACGGCAGCCTTGTGGCCGTCTCACATCATGCTTGTATCAGAGTCCCCCCGCCCCCAGTTTTTGGCCCCTTTTGTTCTCATGTCATCCTTCAATTAGATTATAGTCCACCCCTGCCTCTCTCACTCCCCTCCTTCCACCTCCCCGAGGAGCAAACGTTTATATTCATCCAGCACAGGTTCAATTGCATGTAATGTTTTCTGTCATCTGTCATATGCAACTGCTTGCAACTAACACGATTAGGCCTAATCAAATTCAGCCGATCGCCTGCATGCTGGTTTTACTGAGCAGGGAGAATTCTCTCTACCTCCCTCTCTCTCTATATCTATCTCTCTCTTTATCTATCGGAATCTGTCTCTAACACCAAAACAGGTCTTTCACAAAATGGTCTTGGTACAAGTTCTGGGTTTCAGGACTTGTGTGGGGTGACCGTATTACTGATCACTCACCAGTCAGCCAGGAGCCATCGGGTCCGGATAAAGCCTTTCCTGGACCACTTGCACTGCAACAAAGAGACAGAGAACCCAAATCTTCATTATGCTCGCATTCAAAATCATTCTGCATCATTTTCTCAGACTAATGACATCACAGACATCAAAACAAAAACATCAGCCTGTCACATGGCCTCAGCGCGTTATCCAATCAGCAGCCAGAGCTCCGGAGCACTGTCCACAGAGCCCGTTATTCAATAAGAGACAGCCCAAGACCGCGAGGGTCCTCATTCAAAGCACACCCAGAAATAAATAAATAATCCCCCCATGCGCTTACTAATGGGGAGTTAA